>NC_089784.1:32735569-32745569 GCF_040412425.1 Macrobrachium rosenbergii
AGAGAGAGAGAGAGAGAGAGAGAGAGAGAGAGAGAGAGAGAGATATTTGACCACAACCTGGTCCAGAACAGACAAAAATTAATATTGATTAGCATGGTATCGTGATTTAAAAATATTGAGAGAGAGAGAGAGAGAGAGAGAGAGAGAGAGAGAGAGAGAGAGAGAGAGAGAGAGCTGACCAAAACCTGATCAAGAATTAAGAAAAATCGATGCAAATTTAGAATGGTGCCATGATTTAAAAGAGAGAGAGAGTTGACCAAAACCTGGTTCAGAACAGAAAGAAATAGATAAAGATTAGAAAGGTGTCGTAATTTAGAGAGAGAGAGAGAGAGAGAGAGAGAGAGAGAGAGAGAGAGAGAGAGAGAGAGAGAGAGAGTGAGTTAACCAAAACCTGGCCTAAAACGAAGACCCAACAATTTCTACCACACCTTCTCCTCAATCATTCATCCTCATTCTCTCAAATTCTGTCTCATCCTTACCACCACCCTTTCTCTCTCTCTCTCTCTCTCTCTCTCTCTCTCTCTCTCTCTCTCTCTCTCTCTCCCCAGCCCCTGCTTCCTTATCTTCCCGGCGAGTCCTTTACCTTAAACATTCTCTACCACATCCCTTACCCCCTCTCACTGCCCTTCCCCTCCCCTTCTCTATTCCCTTTCCCCCCCTCCCTGCCAACATCCTCTCTCTCTCTCTCTCTCTCTCTCTCTCTCTACTTCCTTATCTTCCCGGCGAGCCCTTTACCTTAAACACTCCCAACCAGATGCCTTGGTCCCCTCCCCTCTGGCACTACCCTTCCCCCTCCCCCCCCCAACCTCAGCCCACCTGGCCTCCCTGAAAAACCCAAGTTGACTCAACTTTAGACCCAGCTTTTCGTGACTGCGGTTTAATTCCGGTTTAATTACCCCGAAACACACGAACGGGCCCGGGCGGCTGACGTTCCCATTTCAATACGCTCGTAAACATGTAGAAATTACGCCACAGTTAACTTTTAATGTTACGGCGCCCCCCACCCCACCGGGTCCCGGCCAGAGTTGTCTTTTCGGGGCGAAACTCATTTCTCGGCCGCTCGCCGCCGCCGCCCGGAATTTGCATCGAGATATTAACGACACTTAGGGCCTGCTTAAGCAGTATAAGAAACGTGACTCGAATATTCCTCAGGGCCGAGTCCGTCATCTCAATCTTGCGGCGGGGAGGAGGACTCGCGTGCACGCACGCACGCACACATACACACACACACACAGGCACAGACACATACCTTCACACACAAACGTAGGCATAAACAAATACACGCACTCGAGAAAGGAAATGGATTATGATGGTAGGATGCACACAAACACAGGCACATGCCTTCACATACCCTCACACATACACTCACACTCACATACTCTTACACATACACACGCAGGCACACATACAGACACTCATACACACACCCACACACACACACGCGCACTCAAGAAAAACAAATGGATTATGATGGTATGAGAAACGTAAATATTTTTGCTTTAACTTGTACTTTTTTTTCGTGTTTTTTTTTTTTTTATTTTGCTTCCGCTGTGCAGTTGCAATCACTGAAGAACATTTATCATGTCTTTCCGTGCCTGGCCACAAAAGGACACTCGGGCAAAGAAAAACAAATAATGTCTTTACCCATGAGAACGTTTTCTCTTCATGTGTTTTTGCCCCGGACAATATTTCTTCGACGCTGCTGTTCGCTGCAACATTTGACAACAAATTTATAAAGGGAGTAAGAATACACACACACATATTATATATATATATATATATATATATATATATATATATATATATATATATATATATATATATATATACAAATTCATTACTAAAAGACATCTTCAATAATCATAACCACTGCGACTTCGTAAAGTAGATAAACAAATTTTTATGCGCTATGATTCTTTTACAAAATTAAAATACATCTGGTTCCCTAAACAATAAAAGATTTTTTCTTTTTACATAAAATATAAAAAGAAGATTATTTCACAGAGAACTAATTCCTTTTACTAATTCTTTTTCACGAACATAACTCTGTGACATGGATGGAATGGAATGGAATGTATAGTTTAGGCCAAAGGCCAAGCACTGGGACGTATGAGGTCATTCAGTGCTGAAACGGAAACTGAGAGAAAAACCTCGCAGTTGCACTTTGAAATAACTGTTAGGCGAGGGTAGATAGCAAGTTGGAAGAAAGATAATATGAATGGCGGTGCAGTAAAAGGAATGAAGGGAGTTGCGGCTAGGGGCCGAAGGGACGCTGGAAAGAACCTTAAGTAACGCCTACAGTGCACCGCATGGGGTGCACTGACACACTAGCCCCTACGGGGCTCTGCGACAAGGAAACAGCGGCACTCCTTGATAAAAATATATTAAGAATAATTTGATAAAAATGTATTATGAATAATTGATAAAAATGAATTAAGAATAATTTTTCCCGTTCACTGCCTAAACGCTGTCAATCATACTTACAGAAAAGGCGATCGAGAGTGATTGAATTTTAATGATAAATCGATTTGGATTGAATTAAAAAGGTATTTTTGTGTTTATTTACATTCAGAATTATTAGTATCTGAATAATCACAATAATTAGAACATATTTACATTCATACATACATACACACACACACACACACACATATATATATATATATATATATATATATATATATATATATATATATATATATATATATATATATATATGTATGCATGTATGTAAGTATCTATGTGTGTGTATATATATGCACATATATATATATGTATATATATATATATATATATATATATATATATATATATATATATATATATATATATATATATATATATATATATACATAAACACGCACATACACACAGTAAAGATACAATCGACGCGAACACCCCAGCAAATCTACCTAAGGTCAAGAACGACAAGAAAAACAAAATAAATAAAAAGGCAATAAACTTTAACGGTTCAAACGAGCTCGACCGTTTTAACTAGTTAAGTCTTCAGTAAGATTTATTTTATTTCCATCTCTGGACTCTTAATCAATCTTGCCTAATTACATAGATCTTGGCAGCAGTTTATTAAAAGTGGCCGGCGGAGTTATATACAATGTCAGCTGGAGGACTTGTATACATCAAGTCGGCCTCTGTCGTGTAAATGAAATTTTTCCATTAAAAACTGTTTTACTGATTTCATTATTTTTTCTCAATTGTTTTGTTAGTATTTTTCATTACATTTTTTATTATCTATTTCTAGAAGTATTTATTTCTTTAAATTCCTTTGTTCTATTATTTATATCATGATAGTTTCTTTCATGTAAATGAAAGTTTTCTATTAAAACTGTTTTACTGATTTCATTATCTATTCTCATTTGTTTTGTTTGTATTTTTCATTACCTTTTTTATTATCTATTTCTAGAAGTACTCATTTCTTTAAATTCCTTCGTTCTATTGTTTATATCATGTTAGCTTCTTCCATGTAAATGAAAGTTTTCTATTAAAAACTGTTTTACTGATTTCATTATTTATTCTCATTTGTTTCGTTTGTATTTCTTTTACCTTTTTCATTATCTATTTCTATAAGTACTCATTTCTGTCACTTCCCTCGTTCCATTGTTTACATCAAGTTGGCTTCCGTCATGTAAATAAAATTTTCCTGTTAATTAAAAACTGCTTTATTGATCTATTTATTTATTCTCATTTGTTTTGTTTCTTTTTTATTGTCGTTTTTATGATCTATTTCTAGAAGTACCCATTTCTGTAACTTCCTTCGCTCTATTGTTTACATCAAGTTGGCCTCTGCCATGCAAATGAAATTTTTTTCTATTAAAAACTGTTTTACTGATTTATTTATTTATTCTCGTTTGTTTTGTTTATTTTTTATTAACTTTTTATGATCTATTTCCAGAGGACTTGTACACATCTATTAAAAAACTGTTTTATAGATTTATTTATTTATTCCCATCTGTTTTGTTAATTTTCTATTACCATTTTTATGATCTGTTTCCAGAAGTACTAATTTCTGTAACTTCCTTCGTTCTGTGACTTACTTCACTGAAACTGCAGGACACATTTCCTTGTAATGTTTTTTAAGTCTGTTTTTATACTAAAAACTACTTTATTTTTTTCACATTCGCTTTATTATATTTTAATTACCTATTCCTCGAGGTACTAATTTTTGTGTCTTACTTCGTTCCAAATGCAGGTTAAATTTGCTAGATCTGTTAATACATTAAAATGATAATGATAATTATAAATCCACATGCATATGTGGATGGATTTTCATGATGGGATAATTATTGACACGCTTGTTTTATTTAAACTGTCGAATGATTTTATAACTCACGTTTCAATTTTTTTCGTTCATAATGAGCGGAAGAACAGTCGCATGAATAAAAAAAATGAATAAAAAATAAAAACAAAGAAAAGGTTTTTCATATCCCGTCAGATCACGAATTTACAACCGTAGCCAGAAGTAATTTACCGAGTTTCCTGTCGCCAATACTTTCTCCCGAATAAAATTCTAAGGACACGAATTTGACACGTAAATACCTTTTACTCTCTCTCTCTCTCTCTCTCTCTCTCTCTCTCTCTCTCTCTCTCTCTCTCTCTCTCTCTCTCTCGCCGAGTGAGACATGATTGGAGGGAGTTCATGGCTCGATTGGTCTTCGAGTGATGTATCGACACGTGTGTATGTGTGTTTGTGTGTGCTTTTGAGTGCCTCATGAAACAGCTAATCGCCCGAGAGACTGAATTGGATTGTGGTCTAGATTCACCCAGCCCCCTACCACCACCCTCCCCACTGCACTGGCTCCAATTCCCCATGGAGAAGAACCTATACGATTTTGAGGTCTTCTATTTTCTCCAGTGAACTGAACACGGTAGTGAACGTTATTTTGGGGAGGGGAGGCGGGGGAGGAGGGGGAATGTAAGGGAAGGGGAAGGGGAATCGGAAGGAGGGGAAGGGGAGGGGAGGAGGGGAGAATCTGAAGGGGAGGAGGAGGAGGAGGGGGGAGGGGAGGGGGGGCGGGGGAGGGGAATGTAAGGGAAGGGGGAAGGGGGAATCGGAAGGGGAGGGGAAGGGATGGGGAGGGGAGGAGAGAATCTGAAGGGGAGGAGGAGGGGAGGGGAGGGGAGGGGAATCGGAAGGGAGGGGAGGGGGAAGGGAAGAGGAAAGGAAGGGGTAGGAAAATCAGAAGGGGAGGAAGAGGGGAAGGGGAGGGTATGGGGAGGACGGGGAAGAGGACGGGGAGGGGAGAAGAAGGGGAGGAGGAGGAGGGGGAAGGGATGGTGGGCCGGTTCACATAGGGGGAAAAGAGATTCTTAATTTCACACTTTTTCATTTTAATTCTTCTTTTTTTTAATATCGCCTTCTTTACGTTGGATTCCTCACGTTTCGTAAATGTTGACTGATTAACAAAAATTGCTTGTGGGTTGTCTTTATGTTCTTATTTTTCGGGACATTGAAATCATAAGTTGTATTTCATTTCAGCTGATTTTCAGACCAGAATTATCTGTTACGTTGACTTCATTTTTACAATTCTGGGGGGAAAATTTTTAATATTGATTCAAACAAGGGATGACAAAGATACTGAACATCTGAGGGCTAATAATCGCGATTGCACATAATTGCTGCATTAATTAATAAAAATACAATTACGTTAACCATTTATTTTTTAACATAAAAACACTCATCTTACACACACACACATATATATATATATATATATATATATATATATATATATATATATATATATATATATATATATATATATATATATATATATATATATAGAAGTAATCAGCACACAATAGCGTGTGGAACAGAAAAAATCTGACTCACATCAGGATCAGAACCCAGGTCTTTCAATTGAAAGACCTGGATTCGATCCTGATGTGAGTAAAAGATTTATATATATATGTATATATATTATATAGATATATATATATATATATATATATATATATATATATATATATATATATATATACATATACATACATAAGATGTGTGTATAAATGTTAAAACATTTGTGGTTAACAATTCTTTAGTATGTATCTGTTTTGTATTGCCACAGAAAGTATGTGCCATCACAGTTATTAACCTTCAAATGTTCACTGTCTTCGTCTTCCATTTTTTTTAAAACGATATTAAAAATTCCCCCCACAATTCAGTTACTGTAACAATTCCTTCTTGTCGAAAATCAGCTGAAACTGAATGTAAATTTTAATTTCAATATCTCGAAAAGTGAGAACGCAATACTACCCAGGAACTTCATCTGTTTATCAACAAATATTTAGGAATTAAGAACTTCCTTTCCCTTTGTACACAGTCCCACCCCTCCCTCACACCCCTACCCCTCTCCCCCTCACCCACCTTCCCCCAAAATAACATTCACTACCTTATTCAGTTCACTGGAGAAAACCGAAAAAGTCGTATTAGAGTGCTTCTCCATGGCGGATTGAAGCCAGAGCAGGTGATAGTTGGAGGAGGGTGGGGGGGAGAGGGGAATCTGGACCACAATCCAATTCAGTCTCCCGGACGATTAGTTGTTTCATGAGGCACTCAAATATACACACGCGCACACACACAGACACTTACTAACACTCACACACGTGTCGATACATCACTCGAAGACCAATCGAGCCATGAACTACTCCTATCATGTCTTACTCGGAGAGAGAGAGAGAGAGAGAGAGAGAGAGAGAGAGAGAGAGAGAGAGAGAGAGAGCAAAAAGGTACACACACACACACATATATAATATATATATATATATATATATATATATATATATATATATATATATATATATATATATATATATATATATATATATATATATATACGTGTTTGTACTATGTATGTGTGTGTGTGTGTTTTATGTACATAGCACATACACATGTATATATATATATATATATATATATATATATATATATATATATATATATATATATATATATATATATATATATATATATATATATATATATATATACATACATATATATATATATATATATATATATATATATATATATATATATATATATATATATATATATACAGTATTTTTATATACATGTACATATACATAGTTATGTAGTCAAACCCTCCATATCTCTTAAATGGGAAAAAGCCCCTGATTCAGCGTGATCCAGAAATCGCCCATATATTCAGCACTCGAACGGAGCAAGCAGAAATCCGAGCTGCGCAGGAATGGACGTAAAAAACGACTTTTAATAACCAAGAGCTAATTGCATATTAAGTTGAAATGCCATGAAATAAAGTCTCAATAAAAAAAGTTATCTATACGAAATAAACGCAATAAATGGATAATTTGTCCAAGGGGAAATTTACAAAGACTATTATTGGCTTTGAGCAGAATGAATGTACGGCCCGGCCTCTCTCAGGATCAACAGCATCAAACAGTGCTCTCTCTCTCTCTCTCTCTCTCTCTCTCTCTCTCTCTCTCTCTCTCTCTCTCTTTCTCTCTCTCTCTATCTCTTTCTGTGTGTGTGTGTGTGTGTGTAAGACACACACACACACACGCACACGCATATACTCGTATATATATTATATGGAGAGAGAGAGAGAGAGAGAGAGAGAGAGAGAGAGAGAGAGAGAGAGAGAGAGAGAGAGAGAGAGCACTGTTTGATGATGTCAATATATATATATATATATATATATATATATATATATATATATATATATATATATATATATATATATATATATATATATATATATATATATATATCATACACACACACACACACACACACACACACACATATATATATATATATATATATATATATATATATATATATATATATATATATATACACCTATCTACTAATCTATCACTCTTTCTGGCTATATATCCATCTATCTCGGTTTACCTATCTATCTATCTTTCTAAGTTTTACGTCAAACTTCAGACGGTAGAATTCTGTGACTTCAAAAGGTTGTGAAAACGTTCGCGAATCTAACCATCCTTAATTTACCAAGTGATAATGTCATTATCCAATATGGAGATTAAACTAGTGGACTTCAGATTTAGTTACTACTTTTTCTTTTCTGTAAAAGAAAACTATTGTGCAGGCTTTGTCTGTCCGTCCGCAATTTTCTGTCCGCACTTTTTCTGTCCGCCCTCAGATCTTAAAAACTACTGAGACTAGAGAGCTGCAAATTGGTATGTTGATCATCCACCCTCCAGCCATCAAACATACCAAATTACAGCCTAATTAGCCTCAGCAGTTTTTATTTTAATTAAGGTTAAAGTTGGCATGACTGTGCTTCTGGCAACGATATAGGATAGGCCACCACCGGGCCGCGGCTCATACAACATTATACCGAGACCACTGAAAGATAGATCTATTGTCGGTGGCCTTGATTATACGCTGTAGCGGCTGTACAGAAAACTCGATTGCGCCGAAGAAACTTCCGCGCATTTTTTACTTGTTTATTATTATACAAACATTTAGTTTTCAACCAGGTCCTTTTTTAACTGGTCAGTTACCCATTCCGTTACTTACCATGTTAATAATAATAATAATAATAATAATAATAATAATAATAATAATAATAATAATAATAATAATAATAATAATAACGAAAATGATAATAACGCTTAATAAAATATAATATTCAGGATGCATAAATATTAGTGCAAAGTAAACAACCTTAAATAAATAATAACATTAATTAATAACATTATTCTTATTACGTTTACCTTTTTTGTTAGCCTTCAAGCTTTGTGGAATAATATAATTGTAGATTGCTATATATATTAATTCCTTTCTGTAATACCGACAATGACTTGCATTATTCAATTGGTAATGATGAAACACGTAAGTAAAGCTTAATAACAGAAACTAATGTAAGATCAGTTACGGAACACTTGTGGTTATGGCAAACCTAACCTTGAGCAAAGCAGCTCATTTGTGAAGCATGAATTCTCTCTTTTCATTTTCACAGAAGTCTCTTGTCCAAAGAACAGACTTACAAAAGAATAAGATTTCTGGCTATAAATCAAATCACGAATGAGTTAACTTAAACGGGTAAAAAATGAGCCTAAGTTTCTTCGGCGCAATCGAGTTTTCTGTACAGCGTATAATCAAGGCCACCGACAATAGACCTATCTTTTTGTGGTCTCGGTATAATGCTGTATGAGCCGGGGCCCACGAAACTTTAACCACTGCCCAGTGGTAGCCTATCCTGTATCGTTGCCAGACGCACGATTATGGCTAATTTTAACCTTAAGTAAAATAAAAATTACTGAGGCTAGAGGGCTGCAATTTGGCATGTTTGATGATTAGAGGGTGGATGATCAACATACCAATTTGCAGCCTTCTAGCCTCAGTAGTTTCTAAGATCTGAGGGCGGACAGACAAAGCCGGCACAATAATTCTCTTTTACAGAAAACTAAAAAATGAACAGAAAGATAGATAGTGTTCTGAAAATCAGGGTTGTATTAAAAAAAAAATTAAATGCAAAATAAATAATGCCAATAAAAATTATTTTAGATCCTAATTAAATTATCACCTTATTAAGAAAGTAAAGTTTCAGAGTAACCGATTACACTTTATCTATCTACCTATCTATCTATCTATCTATATATATATATATATATATATATATATATATATATATATATATATATATATATATATATAAATATATATATATATATATATATATATATATATATATATATATATATATATATATATATATATATATATATATATATATATCCTCTTTTACGCAGACAACTTCATATTAACCAAATTCTCTCTCTCTCTCTCTCTCTCTCTCTCTCTCTCTCTCTCTCTCTCTCTCTCTCTCTTAATTCGATGCCTTCAGCGGTCAGGGCAATATAGACATTCGACCAAAACTCAAAATGCAAGTCACTGTCAGTATTACAGAAAAGGAATGAATATATATATAGCAATCTACAATTATATTATTGCACCAACCATGAACGC
>NC_089784.1:32753069-32755569 GCF_040412425.1 Macrobrachium rosenbergii
AAAGTAAAAAAAATCATATTTTGACAAAAAAAACATGAATTAACCACCAATAACATGTCAACAATGTAATGAGAAAGTAGAAAAAAATCATAGTTTGACAAAAGAAATGAATTAACCTCCGGCAATATGTAAAGAATGTAATGAGAAAAAAAAATCATAGTTAAAAAAAAAACATGAATTAACCACCAATAAAAAATGTAATGATAAAGTAAAAAAAAAACATGAATTAACTTCCGATTAGAATAAAGAACTTAAATACAAAAAAGTAAAAAACATAAAAACAGTTTTCTGTCCGGTGGTGGCCTCAGCCACGGCCCATAAAACTCTTAGCCGCGGCCCGTGAAACTCAGCCACGGTCCGGTGGTGGCCTATGTTGTTGGTGCCTAAAGCGCTGACAGAAGTACGATTATGGCTAATTTAACCTTAAATAAAATAAAAACTACTGAGGCTAGAGGGCTGCGAATTAGTATGCTTGATGAGTGGAAGGTGGATGACCAACATACCAATTTGCAGCCCTCTACCCTCAGTAGTTATTAAGATCTGAGAGCGGACGGACAGGCTGGGCTGCACAATAGTTTTCCTTCACAGAAAACTGATAAAAACCAGAACTTCAACAAACGCAAAATTCACGTAACATCACAATCTCCAAATAAAGAGACGATCAGATCCACTGGCAGACAACAACATGACGATCCATATATCCCCCTAAAAAAAAAAAATAGAAATCTATGAAGGCGTTTCCCTATTCTTAGGTGCCATAATCTTCCTCGACGTCGTTTGAATAGGAGAAGAAGAAAATAAACAATTGATACGTAACCACAATAATCAGCGCAGTCACTGAGAGAGAATGACAGTAATTTCCCTTTCCTACGAGTCATCGTTTTGCAAAGAATATGCACGCGGCCATAAAGCAACGAGAGACACGCAAGTTCAGCCGTGGAGGCACACATGCACACACACACACGCACAGGCGCACGCACACGCACGCACACACACAAATTCATGACTGGAAATGTGAAGGAATAAACGTCCAGTGTTTTTTTTTTTTAAGTTTTACTTTTGCGGTTTCCTGGTTTGGGGAGAGAGAGAGAGAGAGAGAGAGAGAGAGAGAGAGAGAGAGAGAGAGAGAGAGAGAGAGAGAGAAGGGATGAATGACAAAAGTTACTAAAACATAAAGAGAGAGAGAGAGAGAGAGAGAGAGAGAGAGAGAGAGAGAGAGAGAGAGAGAGAGAGAGAGAGAGAAGGATGAATGATAAAAGTTATTAAAACATAAAGGAGAGAGAGAGAGAGAGAGAGAGAGAGAGAGAGAGAGAGAGAGAGAGAGAGAGAGAGAGAGAGAGAGAGAGATGAACGATAAAACCTGTTAAAACATAAAGAAAGAGAGAGAGAGAGAGAGAGAGAGAGAGAGAGAGAGAGAGAGAGAGAGAGCAGGATGAATGATAAAAGTTATTAAAACAGAGACCTTACCTTACCTTACAGACCTTACAGACCTTACAGTTCATTCGGGTTGCCCCAGGTCCCTCAGTGTGAGGCACCTCTGATGTCTACCAGAGAATTGCTAATGCATCTTCCGGTATATTTTGCATCTTCCAATCTTGGATGGTCTGGGATGCATCTTAAATATTTGTCGAGCTTATTCTTAAACACATCTACGCTCACTCCTGATATGTTTCTCAGATGAGCTGGTAGCGCATTGAATAGACGCTGCATTATCGATGCTGATGCGTGGTGGATTAATGTCCTGTGTGCTTTCCTCAGTTTTCCTGGTATAGTTTTGGGCACTATTAATCTACCTCTGATTGCTCTTTCTGATATTTTTAGCTCCATGATGTTTTCGGTAATTCCTTCTATCTGCTTCCATGCGTGGCTTATCATGTAGCGTTCTCTTCTCCTTTCAAGACTATATAAGTTTAAGAATTGTAGTCTTGCCCCATAGTCAAGGTCCTTAACTTCTTCTATTCTAGCTGTAAAGGACCTTTGTACACTCTCTATTTGTGCAATATCCTTTTGATAGTGTGGGTACCATATTATATTGCAATATTCAAGTGGACTACGTACGTACGTTTCATAAAGCATAATCATGTGTTCGGCTTTTCTTGTTTTGAAGTGCCGGAACAACATTCCCATTTTTGCTTTGCATTTTGCCAATAGTATTGCTATTTGATCATTGCATAACATATTCCTATTCAGCATCACACCAAGGTCTTTAACTGCTTCCTTATTTGTGATTGTCTCATTATTAGGTCCTTTATATGCATATAGCATTCCTTCTTTGTCACCATAGTTTATTGATTCAAATTTATCAGAGTTAAATACCATCCTATTTATCTCTGCCCATTTATATATTTTGTTTAGGTCTCTTTGTAGCGCGTTCCTATCTTCATCACAAGTAATTTCTCTACTTATCTTTGTGTCATCGGCAAAACTTCTCACTACCGAGTCCTTAACATTACTGTCCATGTCTGCAATCATAATCACAAACAGCAATGCAGCTAACACC
>NC_089784.1:32763069-32768069 GCF_040412425.1 Macrobrachium rosenbergii
TATTAATCAATGTTAATTTCTCGTCACTGTGGTCTTCTGTAATGAATGCTGTTTTGTACCTGCGGGAAAATGACTCAGAATTCAAAGTGAAAGTGAAGTCAAAATTCAAATTGAGAGTGAAGTCAAACTTCAAATTGAGAGTGAAGTCAAACTTCAAATAGAAAGTGAAGTCAGACTTCAAATTGAGTGCTGTCAAACTTCAATATGAAAGTGAAGTCAAAATTCAAATTGAAAGTGAAGTCAAAATGCAAATTGAAAGCAAAGTAAAAATTCAAATTGAGAGTGAAATCAAAATTCAAATCGAAAGTGAAGTCAAAATTCTAATTGAAAGTGAAGCCAAAATTCAAATTGAGAGCGAAATCAAAATTCAAATAGAAAGTGAAGTAAAAATTCTAATTGAAAGTGAAGCCAATATTCAAATCGAAAGTGAAGTCAAGATTCTAATTGAAAGTAAATTCAAAATGCAAATTGAAAGCAAAAACAAAATTCAAATTGAAAGTGAAGTAAAAATTCATATTGAAAGTGGAGTAAAAATTCAAATTGAAAGCAAACTCAAAATTCAAATTGAAAGTGAAGCCAAAATTCAAATCAAAAGTTGCCAAAATTCAAATTGAGGGTGAAATTAAATTTCAAACTGAAAGTAAAGTAAAAATTCAAACTGAAAGTGATGTCAAAATTCAAATTGAAATCGAAGTTAAAATTCCTATTGAAAGTGAAATAAAAATTCAAAATTGAAAGTGAAGTCAAAATTGAAATTGAAAGTGAAGTCAAAATGCATATTGAAAGCAAAGTAAAAATTGAAATTGAAAGTGAAGTAAAAATTGAAATTAAAATAAGTCAAAATTCAAACAAAGTAAAGTCAGAATTCAAATTGAAAGTGAAGTCAAAATTCAAATTGAAAGTGAAGTAAAAGTAAAATTGAAAGAGAAGTAAAAATTCAAATTGAAAGTGAATTCAAAGTTCTAATTGAAAGAGAAGTGAAAATTCAAATAGGAAGAGAAGTCAAAATTCAAATATAAAGTGAAGTCAGAGTGCAAATTGTGAGTGAAGTCAAAATTCAAATCGAAAGTGAATTCAAAATTCAAATTGAAAGTGAAGTCTAAATTCAAAATGAAAGTGAAGTCAAAATTCAAATAGAAAGAGAAATCAAAATTCAAATAGAAAGAGAAGTCTAAATTCAAACTGAAAGTGAAGTCGAAATTAAAATTGAAAGTGAAGTCAAAATTCAAACTGAAAATGAAGTAAAAATTCAAACAGAAAGTAAAGTCAGAATTCAAATTGAAAGTGAAGTTAAAATTCAAACAGAAAGTGAAGTCAAAATTCAAATTGAAAGCGAAGTAAAAATAGAAATTGAAAGTAAAGTCAAAATTAAAATTGAAAGTGAAGTTAAAATTCCAACTGAAAGTCAAGTCAAAATTCAAATAGAAAGAGAAGTTAGAATTCAAACAGAAAGTAAAATCAGAATGCAAATTGAGAGTGAAGTCAAATTTCAAATAGAAAGTGAATTCAAAATTCAAAATGAAAGTGAAATAAAAATTCAAACTGAAAGTGAAGTCTAAATTCCAATTGAAAATGAAGTCAAAATTCAAACAGAAAAAGTAGTCAAAATTCAAACAGAAAGTAAAGTCCAAATTCAAATTGAGAGAGAAGTCTAAATTCAAACTAAAAGTGAAGTCAAAATTCAAACAGAACAAGAAATCAAAACCCTAATCGAAAGAGAAGTCAAAATTCAAGGTGAAAGTGAAGTCAAAATTCAAACTGAAAGTGAAGTCAAAATTCTAATTGAAAGTGAAGTCAGAATTCAAATTGAGAGTGATGTCAAAATTTAAATCAAAAGTGAAATCAAAATTCAAAAAGAACGTGCAGTTAAAATTCAAACTGAGTGAAACCAAAATTCAGACTGAAAGTTAAATCAATATTCAAACAGATTGAAACCAATATTCAAACTGAGAGAGAAATCAAAATTCAAATAAAAAGAGAAGACAAAATTCAAATGGAAAGTGAAGTCAAAATTCAAACTGAAAATGAAGTCAAAATTCAAACTGAAAATGATGTCAAAATTCAAACTGAAAATGAAGTCAAAATTCAAACTGAAAGTGAAGTCAAAATTCGCCGACCCTGAGAGTGATTTGTTTGCATCATCGAAAAACGAAGGTTTGACGTCGCTCAGTCCTGCGCCCGACGACGATGAAAATAACCCACGTGAAAATAAGTTTATTTTCTTCTTTATTTCCCAATTTTAATCCTCTTTTTCCCCCCTTTGGTGTCATCGAATTTTTTTTATTCTCCCCATTTTAAAACTCGTTTTTATTCCTTTTTGGCGTCATCGAATTTTTATTAATTTACTTATTTATTTCTACATATTAATCCTTTTATAAATCCTTTTTGGCGTCATCGAATTTTTATTTATTTCCTTACTTATTTCTCCATATTAATCCCTATTTTTATCCATTCCTTTTTGGCGTCATCGAATTTATATTTATCTTCTCATTTATTTCCCCATATTCATCTTTTATAATTCTTTTTTTGGCGTCATCGAATTTTTAGTTATCTTCTCATTTATTCCCCCATATTAATCCTTTTATAATTCCTTTTTGGCGTCATCGAATTTTCATTTATTTTCTCATTTATTTCCGTATATTGATCCTTTTATAATTCCTTTGGCGTCATTGAATTTTTATTTATTTCCTTATTTATTTCTCCATATTAATCCTTATTTTTCCATTCCTTTTGGCGCCATCGAATTTTTATTTTCTCTTCATTTATTTCCCCATTTTAAAACTTGTTTTCATTCCTTTCTGGCGTCATCGAATTTTTATTTATCTTCTCATTTATTTCCCCATATTAATCCTTATTTTTTCCATTCCCTTTTGGCGTCATCGAATTTTAATGTTTTTTCAATTTGTTTCCCCATATTTATCCTTTTATAATTCCTTTTTGGCGCCATCGAATTTTTGTTTATCTTCTCTTTTATTTCCCCATATTAATCCTTATTTTTTTCCATTCCTTTTTGGCGTCATCGAACTTTTATTTATTTCCTCATACTTCTTCTCCTTGACCGGAGCTTATCGTTCCGTTGTGATGACCATCCTCGAAGCTCTCCAGGACGGATTTACAACCGCCTAATGGCACGCTCCTTCCGTCAATGTCCAGCGGAGCATTGATGACCGTCATTTTGATAGGCTCAAAACACTAGTGGCTTGAAATCCATAAAGATTGTAAAAAAAAAAAAAGAAGCGTACCCATACATTACGGCGTAACTGCCCCGGTCCAGATAACAGGGCATTCCTTAATTAGGATGGACCAAGGCTGAGTTCAAGATTTATACGTACACACTTTTCGAAATGAACTTGCATACAGTTTGCGTACAGGTTATGCTTAAGTCATGCTTATTTTTTTTTTTCTCTCTGGTAAAGTTATTGCTGAATCTATAATGATATCGTTTGCATGTTAACTGCATATTAACTACGTCCCGACCTCTTTATACAAAGTTCATATTTTTGGAGTTCGTTTATGTTATGAAATGTGTAAATTTTCTAAAAAATGTGACTGTCCTAGATGTGTATTAATTAGAGCTCTTCAGAAAGAGCGTAAATCACATCTCTTGTTGATTTTATATATATCTTCAAACGCGCGCACACACACACATATATGTTATGTATACATGTATATGTATATATATATATATATATATATATATATATATATATATATATATATATATATATATATATATATATATATATATATATATATATATATATATATATATATATATATGATTATTATCACTTTTGTGCGTGATTCATTTATCACACATTATCACAGGTGAAAAATAAGAAACGGGCTTCGACTTTATTTCCAAGCCATTGACAAAGGACTGATACAGAGTATAAGTAGTCACAAATGTATATACTACAGGATCAAGAGTTCATGGAGAGGCGTTCTAATTGCATACATTTATTCAAGAGCCGACGTTTCACATCGCTAGATGCATTTTCAAGGCTGAAAAAGCGGTTAAAAGCAATAAATACTTGTATATATAATGTGAAAGGGTAGTTGTCGGCTAGGACTCGCTAGGCCCGAGTTCGACTCTCCGGTCGGCTAATGAAGAATTAGAGGAATTTATTTCTGCTGATAGAAATTCATTTCTCGCTATAATGTGGTTCGGATTCCACAATAAGCTGTAGGTCCCGTTGCTAGGTAACCAATTGGTTCTTAGCCACGTAAAATAAGTCTAATCCTTCGGGCCAGCCCTAGGAGAGCTGTTAACCAGCTCAATGGTCTGGTAAAACTAAGATATAATTAACTTCAGCCTATTTAAATCTCAGGCAGAAAAGAGAGTAAAAAAGAACAAAAAGGGGAAGACAAAATAACAGCAAAGTGGCATAGAACACCAATCCATATTGGTAGTGAAGGCTAGGCTGACGTAAAGGACAACATAAATGAAAAAGACACACGGGGTTAAAAAAAAAAATAAAAACGGTACGCAATAAACAGCTGCGTTGGCGATGACTGATTGTTGAGTGTTGGAATGGTCAGTCTGATCATTATGGATTCCAAAGTGGTTAGTTCCTTCTCACTTCGCACCTTTCCCACAATTTTAAAGTCGTTGGCGTCTATATGAGCTTTACAAATTTTAGCATGATTCCTTATGTTAGACTGATCCGGGCTCGATAATTGGCTTCCAGTTCTGTAGCTAACCCCCAGGTGAGAGCAAATTCGAACTTTTAGTAGTCTCTTGGTTCATCCAATATATGTGCCCAGACTACAGCTGGGACAGGTATGCTTATAGATCACATTAGATGCAAACAGAGGACCCACTGTATCCTTAGAATGGAATGAGGATCCAATAGTTCGTGGGTTCTTCGGGATTAGCTTCAGATTCAACGCTGGTAATTCCTTATGAAATAAACTAATACATTTACTCCTGAATTTATTATCGTGTAGGAAGGGGAATTTTGCATATAGACGTAATTTGGGGACCGTATGAACTATAG
>NC_089784.1:32778069-32798069 GCF_040412425.1 Macrobrachium rosenbergii
CATTCCTTGTATTCTCTCTTCCACCTTGCTATCCACCCTCTTCTAACACTTGTTTCATAGTGCAACTGTGAGGTTTCCTCTTGTTACACCTTTCAAGCCTTTCTACTCTGTTGCCCTTTCAGTGCTGAATGACTTCATAGGTCCCAGTGCTTGGCCTTTGGCCTAAATTCTATATTCCATTCCACCATAGGGACTTTGAAATGAATGATACCAGCAAGTTTCAGATTGAAGTGTATATGACTTTAACAACTGGTGTAGATTGCTGTAGCCTAGAGATCTGCAAGTATATATTATTATTTCTGAGACAAAGAAAAAATATAGTAAGTTTCCGGCCTTTCCACTCACCCGTGACCTTGAAAATTTGAAAATTCTGTCCAGGTAAAAATTATTGTGGGGAGATTTGTCACCAGTCACCATGGTACCTACCTAGCAAGTATTATCAGAATCGAAGGAATAATAATAATAATAATAATAATAATAATAATAATAATAATAATAATAATAATAATAATAAAAATAATAATAATAATAATAATAATAATAATAATAATAATAATAATAATAATAATAATAATAATAATAATAATAATAATAATAATAAACATTGAAGAAATCTCATACTCGCATGGGTCACTAAAATGGTAAAGAAATTCACAATGATGTCATTTTAAAATATATATTAAAAAATTTATTCAAGACGATGTGTATGAATCTTTAACATATATTTACACAGACACCATTGTGGATTTCTTCACCAATAATAATAATAATAATAATAATAATAATAATAATAATAATAATAATAATAATAATAATAATAATAATAATAATATCTTATTGTCGAAAGGTAATAAAATGAAATTAATATTAAATAAAAGTATTCGAGTTTTCTGTACAGTCGCTACAGCGTATAATCAAAGCCACCGAAAATAGATCTATCTTTCGGTGGTCTCAGGATAATGCTGTATGAGCAGCGGCCCATGAAACTTTAACCACGGCCGGTGGTGGCCTTATATCGTTGCAGGAGGCACGATTATTGGTAACTTTAACCTTAAATAAAATCAAAACCACTGAGGCTAGAGGGCTGCAGTTTGGTATGTTTGATGATTGGTGGGTGGATGATCAACATAACAATTTGCAGCCCTCTAACCTAAGTAGTTTTTAAGATCTGAGGGCGGACAGATAAAGTGCGGACAGAATAAATTGCGGACGGATAGGCAAAGCCGGCACAATAGTTTTCTTTTACAGAAAACTAATAATTGTTTTGGTTATTTAAGATTACATCAGACGCCTTTCCAAAGTTGTCAGAAATGTAACTCATTAGCTGTATTTAATTGACAAGACGAGAGAAAAAATAATTTTCATCGAAGAAATGACAATTCATATCTGCTGAAGAGTTTTAAGTGTTATTCATAAGATATTTAAAAAGAGCGAGTTAATTAAGATGAGAGAGAGAGAGAGAGAGAGAGAGAGAGAGAGAGAGAGAGAGAGAGAGAGAGAGAGAACGAATATAAAAGTTACCATTTACCGTAGAATTATACAAGAGCATTGTGTCTGCGATATGAGAGAGAGAGAGAGAGAGAGAGAGAGAGAGAGAGAGAGAGAGAGAGAGAGAGAGAGAGAGAGAGATTGTTATTCACCGTAGATCTATAAAAGGGCAATGTAATTGCGGTGAGAGAGAGAGAGAAAATTTGTCATTTACCGTAGATTCATAAAAGGGCAATGTGACTGCAGAGAGAGAGAGAGAGAGAGAGAGAGAGAGAGACTAGGAGATAGAGAGCAATACGAAAAAATACGAAAAAAGTTATTTGATAAAGCTACAATACTCCTCTCATAAGCATCTTAGAACCCATGCATCTCAATGTAATGGGAAGACCTCCCCTCAAGGAAAGCATCCCCCTCCCCCCCCAACAGGAAGGCCCCAACCAGAAAGCCCTCCCCACTCCCCCCAACGCTCGGGGGGTCCGAAAGACGCCTCACAAACCCTTTTGATCCCAAATAACTCTCTCACCATCAGTCAACACACCAGCTTCACACAAAGCATCCCCCCCAACGCTGTAACCCCTCCCCTGTGACTCCTCCCCCCGTGACACATCCCCGTGACCTCTCTCCTTGTGACTCCTTCCCCAAGTGACACCTCCCCTCTGAGACCTCTCCCCGTGACACCTCCCCAAAGACCCCTCCCCCGTGACTTCTCCCCCCGCTACTTCTTCCCCCGTGACACCTTTCCCAATGACTCCTCCCCGTGACACATCCCCCTGTGACTCCTCCCCAACGATCCCTCGTCCCGTGACTCCTCTCCCCTCCTCCCGATGACTCCTCTCCCCTCCTCCCGATGACTCCTTCCCCAGTGACCCCTCCCCTGTGAGTCACCCCAATCCCTCCCTCCGTGACTCATCCCCAACACCTCCCCCGGTGACTACTCCCCCCGTGACCTATACTCCCCGACTCAGCCCCCATGCGTCCCTCCCCGTGACTCACCTTCCGTGACTCCTCCCCAGTGACCCCTCCCCTGTGACCCCTCTCCCCTTCCTCACCCCTCCTACTAAGGCCGCATCTCCCCTCTTCCCTCTAAGCTTTAATCCCCAATCATCACCTTGAAGTTCTTGGGGTTCCTTTCCCCCACTCTTCCTCCTTCCTCCCTCCCCCACTCCTACCTATCAATCCCCCTGCCTCCCAACCCCGATCCTTCCCTCCACCTTTCATTCCCGATAACCCCTTCTTCCTCCTCCCGGGCCCCTCTTCCATTCCCCATCAGGCCGGATCCACCACCACCAAGACCTCCTCCAGCGGGAATACCTCAGGCTCGAGAGAGCAAGGGGTCCTGCTCAAGTTTAATTAAGACGGTGACAGTGGGGAATGATAGCTAGCCGTCTTGGGCGGAAGTCTTGGATAATCACGACACAACAGACATACGCAGACATGCGCACACGCGCGCGCCCGCCCACACATATGCAAGGCTCACACACACACGCACACACACACACACAATCTCGCTATCGCAATGTCCTTACCTGGAGACATGTCAGCGCTCGGCATCCTGGAATTAGTGGATCTGTTCCACTCCCGCCGCTGATTTAAGACATCTCTAATTACGGCGACATTCCGCGCTTCCATTTCGAAGAAAGTGTAACACACGGATGCCATGAAAAAGTACAGAGAGAGAGAGAGAGAGAGAGAGAGAGAGAGAGAGAGAGAGAGTTCAAATTAGAAGTCTAGCACTAACAGAGAGAGAGAGAGAGAGAGAGAGAGACAGAGACAGAGAGAGAGAAGTTCAAATTAGAAGTCTAGCACCAACAGAGAGAGAGGGAGAGAGAGTAGGGAAGTCCAGCATCAACACGAAGAGAGAGAGAGAGAGAGAGAGAGAGAGAGAGAGAGAGAGAGAGAGAGAGAGAGAGAGAGAGAAGCTCAAATTAGAAGTCTAGTAGGCTACCAACAGAGAGAGAGAGAGAGAGAGAGAGAGAGAGAGAGAGAGAGAGAGAGAGAGAGAGAGAGAGAGAGAAGCTCAAATTAGAAGTCTAGTAGGCTACCAACAGAGAGAGAGAGAGAGAGAGAGAGAGAGAGAGAGAGAGAGAGGAAAGTCCAACATCAACACGGAAAGAGAGAGAGAGAGAGAGAGAGAGAGAGAGAGAGAGAGAAAGTTCAAATTAGAAGTCTAGTAGGCTACCAACAGAGAGAGAGAGAGAGAGAGAGAGAGAGAGAGAGAGAGAGAGAGAGAGAGAGAGAGTCCAACATCAACAAAGGAAAGAGAGAGAGAGAGAGAGAGAGAGAGAGAGAGAGAGAGAGAGAGAGAGAGAGAGAGAGAGAGAGAGAGAGAGAGAGAAGTTCAAATTATAAGTCTAGCACCAACAGAGAGAGAGAGAGAGAGAGAAGTTCAAATTAGAAGTCTAGTAGGCCACCAACAGAGAGAGAGAGAGAGAGAGAGAGAAGTTCAGCATCAACACGGAAAGAGAGAGAGAGAGAGAGAGAGAGAGAGAGAGAGAGAGAGAGAGAGAGAGAGAGAAGAAGTTCAGCATCAACACGGAAAGAGAGAGAGAGAGAGAGAGAGAGAGAGAGAGAGAGAGAGAGAGAGAGAGAAGTTCAAATTATAAGTCTAGCACCAACACAGAGAGAGAGAGAGAGAGAGAGAGAGAGAGAGAGAGAGAGAGAGAGAGAGAGAGAGAGAGAAGTCAAATTATAAGTCTAGCACCAACAGAGAGAGAGAGAGAGAGAGAGAGAGAGAGAGAGAGAGAGAGAGAGAGAGAGAGAGAGAGAGAATATTTATTCTCGGTTAAAACAAATGCCATGATCATAGTAAATAACAGAAATAATAATTTATGCACTTATAATGATAGTAATAATGACAGCAATAAAAATCACAATATCAACGTTATTAATACTATTTTCTCATATGAGATGAACTGCGGAGTAATTAACTGTTTTCTATTGCATTAAAGTTAATTTTCTTTCTATTGCATTAAAGTTAATTTTCTTTGTTTAGGTAAGATCATATATATATATATATATATATATATATATATATATATATATATATATATATATATATATATATATATATATATATATATATATATATATAACAAATGCTGATTGATATAAACGGAAAAATAAAAAAGGAACATAAAAAAATCAATGCAAAGAAAACCCTAACCCAAACTAAAAAAAAGGGGGGGGAATGGGAATAAGGTCATCTCGACCCTTTAAAGGAATTTCAGGTTTAATTTCTCGGAAAGCAAATCAGAGCGGGAACCTTTTTGAACCATTTATGCCTTTGCTTTGGTTAGAGGTATAAAGTTTTTAGCCTGTCATTTTGTGAAAGTCTTTTCTTATCTTTTCATTTCATTTATCGATTTTCGATGTTTCACAAATAACTATGGAACTGGAGTTGGAATATATAATTTAGGCTAAAGACCAAGCACTGGGACCCATGAGGGGTCATTCACAGCTGAAACGGAAATTGAGAGTAAAAGGTTTGAAAGGTGTAACAGGAGGAAAGCCTCGCAGTTACACTATGAAACAATTGTTAGAAAAGGGTGGAAAGTAAGATGGAAGAAAGAGAATATGAGCTGAGGTACAATAAAAGGAATGAAAGAGGTTGCAGCAAGGGGACGAAGAGTCGCTACAAAGATCCTTTAGTAATGCCTACAGTGCACCGCGTAAGGTGCACTGATGACACTAGCCCCCTACGGGGCGAATAACTATGGGCTTCTTTTTATATATAGACATTTTCTAATGTCAAATGGTGACCGAAATATTTTGATTTCATGTGTAATTGGTGAAGTTCTTTCTCGCCCCCTTTTTTTTTTGGTCGACGTGCAATCTTTCACAAATAATTATTGAGTTCTTTATACATAGAGATTTTCTGGGCATAAAAAGGTGAAAGTAATAATATAATTTCATGTTTGCATTTATAGTTATTAATTCAGCAACCCTACTGTGTTTGTATGACGGCAGATTTCAGATGTTTAATTTTGTTCATGTAGCCGTGGTGGTGCAGTGGTGAGGTTCTCGCCTACCAGTCAGGAGGACCGGGGTTCAAATCCCGCAGCTCACTGGTGGCTTGGGGATGGTGCCATTGCATAAACCTGGTAGCCCGCCAACTTAGCGGTCTGAAAACTCGAGAGGGTTAGTAAGAAAATAGGTACCAGCCCTTGGGCGGAATGGTTAAACAGTGAGGCCTAGCGACACACTGGCCACGTGTCTGAGGCAACAGGACTTCTCTCCCACTGGCTGTTGGCCTAAGAAACCAGAGTTCAGTTCCGGCACTAAGAGCCTTGCGAGGCTCAGGAGTACTTTAACCTTTTTTAATCTAAATAACCTTGATAATCTCGTTAACAGACAACAATCTGATTTCTAAAAATATCAATAATGTAGAAACTGGGAATAAAGGAAAGGACTAAGTAAGACTTTCGGATAAGAAAGACGTAAATGAAGAGTTGAACACGTCCGGAGATTTGCCAAAGGTTCGTTCTCAACTTACGGTCGTCGACTTGTCCTTAAACTGTTTGTGACATGTATGCGATAAGTTGCCAATGTCTGTTTATGACATGTTGCTGAAGATTCATTCCACTTGCGGTCGCTGACTTATTTTCAACATGTCTGAAGTATGTATGCCATAATTCCCGACGTGTCTTTAGGACAAGTTTTGCCAAAGGTTCATACTCCATTTAAGGTTGTTGACTTGTCATCAACCTATTGGTGACGTGTATGCGCTAAGTTGCTGACGTGGATTTATGACATGCTTTAATCAAAGGTTTATTCTCCACTTACAGTTACTGTCTTCCTTTCAACCAGTTTGAGATACCTGTGCGTTAATATTGTTGGAATAATTACTTTAAAATATCATCAGCTTGGGCAGAAGAACAGTGGTAAATTTGACCTAAATTGCAGAAGCAATCTCGCAAAAAAGGTAAAAAGTCACAAGCATCCCATTGCTATCTTTCCAACTTTCAGTTGGTATTCAGTGACTTCCAGGTACCTTTTTCAACTTTCAGTTGGTATTCTGTGATTCCAGGTACCTTTTTCAGCTTTCAGTTGGTATTCTGTGATTTTCAGGTGCCCTTTTCAACTTTCAGTTGGTATTCTGTGACTTTCAGGAACCTTTTTCAACTTTCAGTTGGTATTCTGTGACTTCCAGGTACCTTCTTCAACTTTCAGTCGGTATTCTGTGACTTCCAGGTACCTTTTTAAACTTTCAGTTGGTATTCTGTGACTGTCAGGTGACTTTTTCAAATTTCAGTTGGTATTCTGTGACTTTCAGGAATCTTTTTCAACTTTCAGTTGGTATTCTGTGACTTCCAGGTACATTTTTCAACTTAGTTGGCATTCTGTGACTTCCAGGTACATTTTTCAACTTTCAGTTGGTATTCAGCGACTTCCATGTACCTTTTTCAACTTTCAATTAGTATTCTGTGACTTCCAGGTACCTTTTTCAACTTTATGTTGGTATTCTGTGACTTTCAGGTGCCTTTTTCAACTTTCAGTTGGTATTCTGTGACTTCCAGGTACCTTTTTCAACTCAGTTGGTATTCTGTGACTCCCAGGTACCTTTTTCAACCTGGTATTCTGTGACTTCCAGGTAACTTTTTCAACTGTCAGTTGGTATTTAGCGACTTCCAGGTACCTTTTTCAACTTTCAGTTGGTATTCAGCGACTTCCAGGTACCTTTTCCAACTTTCAGTTGATATCCTGTGACTTCCAGGTACCCTTTTCAACTTTCAGTTGATATTCTGTGACTACCACGTACCTTTTTTAACTTTCAGTTGGTATTCTGTGACTACCACGTACCTTTTTCAACTTTCAATTGGCATTCTGTGACTTCCAGGTACCTTTTCCAACTTTCAGTTGGTATTCTGTGACTTCCAGGTACATTTTCCAACTTTCAATTGGTATTCTGTGACTTTCACGTACATTTTTCAAATTTCAGTTGGTATTCTGTGACTTACAGGTACCTTTTTCAACTTTCAGTTGGTATTCTGTGATTTCCAAGTACACTTTTTAACTTTCAGTTGGTATTCTGTGACTTCCAGGTACCTTTTCAACTTTCAGTTGGTATTCTGTGACTTCCAGGTACCCTTTTCAGCTTTCAAATATTATTCTGTGGCTTTCAGGTACCTTTTTAAACTTTCAATTGGTATTCTGTGACTTCCATGGTATTCTGTTTCAACTTTCAGTTGGTATTCTGTGACTTCCAAGTACCTTTTCCAACTTTCAGTTCGTATTCTGTGACTTCCAGGTACCTTTTCCTACTTTCAGTTGGTATTCTGTGACTTCCAGGTACATTTTCCAACTTTCAATTGGTATTCTGTGACTTTCACGTACCTTTTTCAAATTTCAGTTGGTATTCTGTGACTTACAGGTACCTTTTCCTACTTTCAGTTGGTATTCTGTGATTTCCAAGTACACTTTTTAACTTTCAGTTGGTATTCTGTGACTTCCAGGTACCTTTTCAACTTTCAGTTGGTATTCTGTGACTTCCAGGTACCCTTTTCAGCTTTCAAATATTGTTCTGTGGCTTTCAGGTACCTTTTTAAACTTTCAATTGGTATTCTGTGACTTCCAAGTACCTGTTTCAACTTTCAGTTGGTATTCTGTGACTTCCAGGTACCTTTTCCAACTTTCAGTTGGTATTCTGTGACTTCCAGGTACCTTTTCCAACTTTCAGTTGGCATTCTGTGACTTCCAGGTACATTTTCCAACTTTCAATTGGTATTCTGTGACTTTCACGTACCTTTTTCAAATTTCAGTTGGTATTCTGTGACTTACAGGTACCTTTTTCAACTTTCAGTTGGTATTCTGTGATTTCCAAGTACCCTTTTTAACTTTCAGTTGGTATTCTGTGACTTCCAGGTACCCTTTTCAGCTTTCAAATATTATTCTGTGGCTTTCAGGTACCTTTTTAAGCTTTCAATTGGTATTCTGTGACTTCCAAGTACCTGTTTCAACTTTCAGTTGGTATTCTGTGACTTCCAGGTACCTTTTTCAACTTTCAGTTATTATTCTGTGACTCCCAAGTACCTTTTTCAAATTTCAGTTGGTATTCTGTGACTTCCAAGTACCTTTTCCAATTTTCAATTGGTATTCTGTGACTTCTAGGTACCTTTTTCAACTTTCAGTTGTTATCCTGTGACTTCCAGGTACCTTTTTCAACTTTCAGTTGGTATTCTGTGACTTCCAGGTACATTTTCCAATTTTCAATTGGTATTCTGTGACTTCTAGGTACCTTTTTCAACTCTCAGTTGTTATTGTGTGACTTCCAGGTACCTTTTCCAATTTTCAGTTGGTATTCTGTGACTTCCAGGTACCCTTTTCAACTTTATGTTGGTATTCTGTGACTTCCAGGTACCTTTTCCAATTTTCAGTTGGTATTCTGTGACTTCTAGGTACCTTTTTCAACTTTCAGTTGTTATTCTGTGAATTTCAGGTACTTTTCCCAATTTTCAGTTGGTATTCTGTGACTTCCAGGTACCCTTTTCAACTCTCAGTTGGTATTCTGTGATTTCCAGGTACCTTTTCCAATTTTCAATTGGTGTTCTGTGACTTCCAGGTACCTTTTTCAACTTTCAGTTGGTATTCTGTGATTTCCAAGTACCCTTTTCAATTTTCAGTTGGTATTCTGTGACTTTCAGGTAACTTTTTAAACTTTCAGTTGGCATTTTGTGACCTCCAGGTACCTTTTTCAGCTTTCAAATATTATTCTGTGACTTTCAGGTACCTTTTCAAACTTTCAATTGGTATTCTGTGATTTCTAGGTACCTTTTTCAACTTTCAGTTTGTATTCTGTGACTTCCAGGTACCCTTTTCAGCTTTCAATTGACATTATGTGAGTTCCAGCTACCCTTTTCAGCTTTCAGTTGGTATTCTGTGACTTCCATGTACCCTTTTCAGCTTTCAAATATTATTCTGTGACTTCCATGTACCTTTTTCAGCTTTCAAATATTATTCTGTGACTTCCATGTACCTTTTTCAGCTTTCAAATATTATTCTGTGATTTTTAGGCGCCTTTTTAAACTTTCAAGTGGCATTACGTGACTTCCAGGTACCTTTTTCAACTTTCAGTTTGTATTCTGTGACTTCCAGGTACCCTTTTCAGCTTTCGGTTTGTATACTGTGACTTCCAGGTACCCTTTTCAGCTTCCAATTGACATTATGTGACTTCCAGGTACCCTTTTCAGCTTTCAGTTTGTATTCTGTGACTTCCAGGTACCCTTTTCAGCTTTTAGTTTGTATACTGTGACTTCCAGGTACCCTTTTCAGCTTCCAATTGACATTATGTGACTTCCAGGTACCCTTTTCAGCTTCCAATTAACATTATGTGACTTCCAGGTACCCTTTTCAGCTTTCAGTTTGTATTCTGTGACTTCCAGGTACCCTTTTCAGCTTTCAATTGGCATTATGTGACTTCCAGGTACCCTTTTCAGCTTTCAATTGGCATTATGTGACTTCCAGGTATCCTTTTCAGCTTTCAATTGGCATTATGTGACTTCCAGGTACCCTTTTCAGCTTTCAATTGGCATTATGTGACTTCCAGGTACATAATTGATTATATTTTTCTCCATTTCCCTTTTTTTTTCTTAGAGGGATTTGTTGTGAAGAACGGTTTTTATTTTCATAAAAGCAGACTGATCTTTTTTTTCTAGGTTTCATAAAAGGGTGGATACTTAAGATGCTTATTGCTTCAATAATAATAATAATAATAATAATAATAATAATAATAATAATAATAATAATAATAAATATTATTATTATTATTATTATTATTATTATTATTATTATTATTATTATTATTATTATTATTATTATTATTTGGGGACTATGTAATGTAACTTTGTGGCTACATCAATGAGACCTAATTTTCCTTCGAGTAGCGATGCCAGCAAGAGAAGATAAAGAAATCCTTTCCAACGAGACGCCCTAATATAAACAGCTAATTTTTCTGAACTAATCTTTACATAATATGGGTGCGTATTCAGGTGCAATTGCGTTAAGCAGGTGGTTCCTATCTTCCTAAGCCCCGTTAATTCGTTGCTGAAGCAAGCGCAGTTTTTAATGGAAATTCTCTCTGTGTTCATGCATTAGAAAGATTGGCGTATATGTGACCGTAAGATAATTACGTATAAGTACAATTTCATTTTGATTGCTTCAATTGTTATAATTTTTTATATTTTTTTTACTATTAGTCTCCGTATAATTACTGTCATTGCCATTATTATGAAATCTATTTTTTCTACTTCTTCAGCAACTGTGTGGATACTGTCGGTTATCATTTTTCTTATCGTGTTATCTTATGCATCTAGATTGTGTGTATTGTGTTTTGTATATTCCATGTATATGGCCCTGAGATGAAATAGAGAATATCATTATTATTATTATTATTATTATTATTATTATTATTATTATTATTATTATTATTATTATTAACAAAAGATCTCATGAACTTTGATACTTGTATTTAACATCACTGAAGGATTAAGATGCAATTCTAAATTTACATATGCATTTGTAGATGCAGATATGTACGTATACATATGATTTGGTGATTCAACATTTTTTGTTTTTTATTCTAAATTCTCTGATTATGTTTTACCCAATTCCGGAATTCAACGTCAGGAATTAAGTGGAATTTAATTCTTGACGTACAAGTCGCGTCATTAGAAAATTCTATGTTCCAAGAGGGGGACTACTGAAATAGTAGTAGCAGAAGTAGTACTGTTATTAGTAGTAGTATTGGTAGTAGAATCTGGAAGACCGTCCGCTCGCGCTCCAACCGCGCCCCCCCCCCCCACCCCAATCCCCACCGTCTCCCTACTTACCGAAGAGCTAATTCTGACCATTAAGCCTATTAGTAATTATGGAAACGTCCCATTTTAAGTCGCCAGGGAAGTCATCTGCCCATTGGGAAAAATGAGACGATAATTCACAGTCTCCGTAATAAGTACAGCAGATCGCCAATTGCGAGAGGGTGTTTTTCGTGGTTCCTTGTCGTATGAGAAATTGTGGGGGTTGACCCGTCTCCCGTCTCGTGATTTGTGATCTTATTATGAATCATATGTATATATATATATATATATATATATATATATATATATATATATATATATATATATATATATATATATATATATATATCGATAGAAGGATTCACAGCGATACTCTTGTTTAGAAAGACAAAACGTATTTGCAGAAATATTTACATTTCGTCTTGTTAGACAAGAGTATCACTGTGGCTTCATCTACTGATAACTGAGAAGCACGATACGGTGTTTTTATATTTCATATGTGTGTGTGTGTATATATATATGTATATATATATATATATATATATATATATATATATATATATATATATATATATATATATATATATATATATATGTGTGTGTGTGTGTGTGTGTGTGTGTGTGTGTGTGTGTGTGTTAATAAGAGGACCTCATTTAAACAGGAATATATCTAGGAGAGATTTTTGTTCAAAAAAGGTTGCAAGTTTTCAAGGACTTATCTGTCCTCATCGTCTAGCAGCCGTAAGCAGTCCTTGAAAGCTTGTAAGCTTTTTTGAATAAAAAATCCCTGGTAGATACCATCCTGTTTAAATGAGGTCAAGTTATTAATTACATTAGTGCACATAATATACATATATATATATATATATATATATATATATATATATATATATATATATATATATATATACATACATACATATATATATATATATATATATATATATATATATATATATATATATATATATATATATATATATATTCCTGTTTCTACTCTGTCTAATCCTCAAGATCATGACGTATGTGCGTTCGCAAGCAATGACGGTCAAGCACGGACTCGCGAACATAGTTTTTGATTTCATAAGTGCTCGTGTAATTTCTTCATGATTTAGTGTCGATGCATTACATGAATTTCCGGCCATTTACAACTCGTAGTTTATGATCGGTAATTTACGTCGTTTTTCTTTTTCTTTTTTTTTTTTTTTTGCTGTGTTCATGTGCTGAAGAGTTTACATCATTTAGCAACAGGAATTTTTTTTTCTTAAGCTGGTTGTACTGTGTTCTCTTTCAGGAATATTATTCTTTTACAGTCTCTGGTTACTGAAAATTTCTGTCTTATCTTTTAATCTTACGCGCCGGATTTGTCTGTCCGTCCGCAATTTTTCTTTCAGCCCTTAGATCTTAAAAACTACTGAAGCTAAAGAGCTAAAAATTGGTATGTTGATCATTCACCCTCCACTCATCAAACATACCAAATTGCAGCCCTCTAGCCTTAGTAGTTTTTATTTTTATTTAAGGTTAAAGTAAGCCATAATCGTGCGTCTGGCAACGATATAGGACAGGCCACCACCGGGTCGTGGTTAAGTTTCATGGGCCGCGGCTCATACAGCATTATCCCGAGACCACCGACGGATAGATTTATTTTCAGTGGCCTTGATTATACGCTGTACAGAAAACTCGATTGCACCAAAGAAACTTCGGCGAATTTTTCACTTTTTTTATGCCCTTGGAAATATTAAGGGTCTTTTACTAATTCTCTTCCTACTTAATGGAACTTTGTTCTAGCTAGGCGCCTGTGACAATAACAACAAGTAAAAAATGCGCCATAGTTTCTTCGGCGCAATCAAGTTTTCTGTACACCCGCTACAGCGCATAATCAAAGCCACCGAAAGTAGATTTATCTTTCGGTGGTCTCGGTACAATGCTGTATGAGCCGCGACCCATGAAACTTTAATCGCGGCCTGGCGGTGGCCTATCTGATATCGTTGCCGGAAGCGCGATTATGGCTAAGTTTAACCTTAAATAAAATAAAAACTACGAAGGTTACAGGGCTGCAATTTGGAATGTTTGATGATTGGATGGTGGATGATCATCATACCAATTTGCAGCCCTCTAGCCTCAGTATTTTTTAAAATCTGAGGGGGGACAGAAAAAGTGCGGACGGACAGACGAAGCCGGCACAATTTGTTTTTTACAGAAAACTAATAAGGTGACGCTTCATAAAAATCTTGTGTCTATAGGCCTATGTCTTTTTCTAAGCCCTCGGAATATCAGGAGTCTTTGTTTTTAGCTTACTCTGTGGAACATCCTAGACCGTATACTATACTCCCCCCCCCCCCAAAAAAAAAGTCTTTTTCCGCTTTTTGAAACATTATTCTGTGATTCTTCTCGAATTCGTTCCAATTCTATTACAGAAAACTTTACTTATATTTCTGCTTCAAAGGTGAGTCTGTCTGTCCTTACTTCAACACAGACAGACTTGTCGATCTTCTGACTCTCTTCTATGGCGTTATTTGACTCAAATTTCTGTTACCGTTGGCATTATTCGCGATATTTTACACACTTTTTTTCTATTTGCCACATTACTATTAAGTATTTTTGCCCCTTTTTCTCACTTATATGCGTAAGTTCTTACATGAGAATTCAACAGACCTCAACCAGTTATCTACATACCACACTGACGTGGAGTATAGTAGGCTCTAACACACGTGGACACACACACACACACACACACACACACACACACACACATATATATATATATATATATATATATATATATATATATATATATATATATATATATATATATATATATATATATATATATATATATATATATATATATATATATATATATATATATATATATATATATATATATATATATATATATACTCCACAATGAAAACGAAGGAGAAACTAGAGGAAAATGGAAATAGAGTTCTTAATTTGTCCCAACAGTTTCGCCTTCCATCAGGCCTCTTCCAGGGAACTTTATTTTATCTTCGTGATTGAGAAGAATATAACTAAATGTATATGTATATGTATATATATATATGTATATATATATATATATATATATATATATATATATATATATATATATATATATATATATATATATTTACATATGTGTGTGTGTATGCATGCATGTGTGTATCTCTACTAATGCTACATCATTCAATAAAGCTTAAAAATCAGATCTCCAAGTTATTTTGTTGAGCATTACAACAGCAGATAATCACAGCATATAAAGACAGTAAATTAAGGGAATACAAAGCACATTCATCTGAGGTAATCATTCCTTTTTAGCTAGAGAGAGAGAGAGAGAGAGAGAGAGAGAGAGAGAGAGAGAGAGAGATCAGCATCCATCTGATAAGGAGGATTTATTCATGTTGAAGAAACGAACCCGGGAATTCATTTTTCCCTAATAAATTTGAATAACAAAAAGCACAAAAACGCCACTGAAGATTGAAGTACACCTTTGAAGTACCCCCCATAAACAATAAATAAGAAAAGGAAGAGAGAGAGAGAGAGAGAGAGAGAGAGAAATTACAAAAATGAAAAATGGTTCCATAATTCGAGGCACATACAAGTGAATGACAACCCTCGTTTACCATATCTCAAAATACATGACGGGTATCTCGCCATAACCATCCATTACGTTCTATTGCACCTTAAAAGAGAAGAGAGAGAGAGAGAGAGAGAGAGAGAGAGAGAGAGAGAGAGAGAGAGAGAGGTAGTTCCTGCTTACATGAAAAGTATACCACACAACCCAAATACTAACTCACCCACAACAAAATGAGTAAAAGGACCTTCCATCATCAGACGAACTCCCTTAAAACTCTTGTAAACCCCTTCCCCTGCCTCCTCCTCCTCCTCCTCCCCTCCCCTCCCCTTCCCCACCCACATTCCCTTACCCTCCCACACCTTCCCTCTACTTCCCCACCCCACCCTCTCTCTCTCTCTCTCTCTCTCTCTCTCTCTCTCTCCCCACCTTTCCCACCCACATTCCCTTCCCCTCCCACACCCCTCCCCCTCTCCATCCCCACCCCACATTCCCTTCCCCTCCCACACCGTTCCCCTCTCCTTCCCCACCCCACCCTCCATTTCTCTCTCTCTCTCCCCTCCCACCCCTCTTCCCCTCTCCCCTCCCACATCCCCTTCTCCTCTCCCCCTCTCCACTCCCCACCCTTCATCTCTCTCTCTCTCTCTCTCTCTCTCTCTTGCCCCCATACCTCTCAGCCATACAAACAGGTACGTATGGGAGTCCTCTCTCTCTCTCTCTCTCTCTCTCTCTCTCTCTCTCTCTCTCTCTCTCTCTCTTGTAACTGGTCACGGGCCAGAGTGCTAGAGGAGGAGCGGCAACCGGTCATTAACTGTGATTTATACCGCATAGTTCTTTCTCCAGTTTCATGAATATCCTCCGAAGAGGGAGGCGTAAGGCGGACAATGCCACGCGAATATATATGGAGGCAGACCAACACTAACAGCATCAACGCCGCTATCCTTCTTTTTTTTTTTCTTTTTTTTAAGTGGACGGACTTTCCTCTCTGTGCCTTCCACGGGTCAGTTCTCTGTCTCTCTCTCTCTCTCTCTCTCTCTCTCTCTCTCTCTCTCTCTCTCTCTCTCTCTCTCTCTCTCTCAGCCTGGCAGATATGGAAGCATTTATTACGAAAGGTATAGAAATAGAAAGATATTCTAAGAGTTAATTCTCTCTCTCTCTCTCTCTCTCTCTCTCTCTCTCTCTCTCTCTCTCTCTCTACGCTTCTGCGCTTCTGATACGAGCCTTTTCTTTACTTATTTCTGAAATATTCTCACTCTCTGCTTGAACAGCATCACCCATTTATTTATCCTAACGTAAGCTAGGTGCATCTCAAATAAACATTCTAAGGTAATGCTGATTTATCTATTATGAATAATCAAGATTATAATCAGAAATTCAGTGCTTTAGGTGGTCATAGTATGACAAATAAGAGACTCAGAGAGAGAGAGAGAGAGAGAGAGAGAGAGAGAGAGAGAGAGAGAAATTAACTCATAATATCTTTCTATTTCTATACTATTGTAATAAATGCTTCCATATCTGACAGGCTGCGTGTGTGTGTGAGAGAGAGAGAGAGAGAGAGAGAGAGAGAGAGAGGTTAACTTTTAGAATATCTTTCTATTTCTATACCTGTCGTAATAAATGCTTCCATATCTGACAAACAGATTTAAAAAAAAGCCACATTCTGAAAATGGAAAGAATTCTTTCATCCGTTCATTTCCAAATTAATAATAATAATAATAATAATAATAATAATAATAATAATAATAATAATAATAATAATAATAATATTCTTTATTTCTACTCAGGGCCATATACACGGAGTGTACAAACTAGAGGCAATACAATACACACGATCTAGACACACGACATAAAATTATAAAAAATGATAATCGGCAATATGCACACAGTTGCCGAAACAGCAGTAAAATTAAAGTATAATAAAGGTAATGACAGTAGAAGTATTGAGAATAACAGTAACTCACTTCTTCATTCATGAATTCCGAATCGGCGCAGAAACAGACAACTAAATGCAACGGCTCTTTTTCGCAACGGCCCGAGAGAGAGAGAGGCCCACCATTCTTCAAACATTAAGACGCGGACTGTTTTAGAGAAGACCGTAATTACAAAGTTCCTTACGATGTATTGAGGAGGTGCGCACCACGAAGATGTTTTATTTCAAACCTGGACAAATATACGCTTTCAGTTTAGAAGAAATATGACTAGGAGCCTCACCCTTCTTGGTTCCTCCAACGATGTTTTCTCCTTAACCCGAAGGTCGTCCTTCGGATCCCATTTCGAATCTCGGCGCCTTTGGAGACAAAAAAAAAAAAAAAAAAAAAAAAATTGAGAAGTTCGATTGATATTATTTGGAGTTTTCTTTTTTGTATACATAAATTGCAAAGGTTAATTTATGGTATGCACATTGCAAAGGTCAATGTCATATACATATATATATATATATATATATATATATATATATATATATATATATATATATATATATATATATATATATATATATATATATATATATATATATATATATATATATATATATATATATACACACATATATATATATACATCACAAAGGTAAATTTTTATGTATAGATTCCAAAGATCAATATTTGCTATATACATGGCAAAGTTAAAGTTTTTATATATACACTGCAAGGGCCAATTGTCATTATTACTGACTAAAATGCCAGTGACTATTTATATTGGTTGCTATACAAGGACAGCAATGTAGGATTTGCAAGACTCCAAATCCTCTCCTTTTCCTTCCTTGACAAGACAAGGATTTAATCCTTCATGCCTCGATATTATGCATAATTAGCACCAACATGCACGTAACCTCACACATGTGCTTTTTGAAACAAAAAAAATATATATTGAAAAAAGTGCAACCCAGGGAATTTTAAAGGGAGGAAACTTCATAAGAACCTTTATTTCTGCAGAAAAAAATATTGAGACTCCAGTTTAAAAGGAAAAATTAAGAACAACAGTAATATACCAAAGTTTGCTTTGGAAAAAAATATAGTGTAAAAATCTATTTTATCGTTATGTCCCTCGAAGAAAAATTTGGAAAAATATGAATACTTACGAAAAAAATATAACGATGGCTTTGTAAAACGACACTTCAGGCAACTTGTGCCTTTTCAAAGTTAAGTATGAATTCTCTCTCTCTCTCTCTCTCTCTCTCTCTCTCTCTCTCTCTCTCTCTCTCTCTCTCTCTCTCTATATATATATATATATATATATATATATATATATATATATATATATATATATATATATATATATATATATACGTGCATACATACACACACACACACACACATACATATATATATATATATATATATATATATATATATATATATATATATATATATATATATATATATATATATACACACATATATATATAATATATATATATATATATATATATATATATATATATATATATATATATATATATATATATATATATATATATATATTACTAGGCAGAGGAAGTGTATATTTAACGCCGGTAGCTTCAATACACTAAATGCAAAATTACCACTATTAGTTGCACTTACATGAACTTTTTTAGTATCCTTTTCTCAGCAGAATCTCAATCATCAGTTACGGACTGCTGAATAGCAAGAGCCCGTGCCAGCTCAAGGCTGGCTAAATCTAAATCCATCCATCCTACTATTAGCGCTAACCGCTAAACAGCTAAATTCACGCCTGGGATAAACAGAAAGTATTTGACCATAATAATGCATACGCTATCTACCATATCTTATTATTATTATTATTATTATTATTATTATTATTATTATTATTATTATTATTATTATTATTATTATTATTCAGAAGATGATCTCTACTCATATGGAACAAGCCCACCAAAGGGGCCACTGACTTGAAATTCAAGCTTCCAAAGAATATGGAGTTCATTTGAAAGAGATAGCCGAAGGTAACAGGAAATACAGAAAGAGGATATACACAAGAATATTGTTCTACGACCGCCCCCTCCCTCCTCCCCCACCCCGAACAACGACAACCAAAAAAAGGCAATCAATTATAACAATGTTAGTATTTTCTACTCCAAATTTCCGGCCAGCCCCATTTAAACAAATTCGAGATTAAAAAAAAAAACTATAATGAAAGAGACAATACGATTGTAATATTTGTCATGGGCCTTCCCGTGATTACTTGTTTACGCCGAATCTCCAAATGGTAATGAAATATAGAGGTCCCTAGGGTATCCATTCGGCGCAATTAGCGACAAACTTAATTGTGACAATACGGTGCGTGTTCCAAATGAGGCCGTTTTGTCATACTCTGAGTTACCGTAAAACGACACACAACAACAGCTGGATATTACCTTTCCAGGTCTGCGTTAGATTTGAACGATTTAGCAATGTTTGACGTCCGTCTGGGGACGTCATGAACACAGGCCTAAAGATGAACAGAAATGTTTGAACCGGTAGGGGGGTTAGCGCCGTCAGTGCACCTGATGTGATGCACTGTAGGCATTACTTAAGGTTCTTTACAGCGTGTCTTCGTCCCCTTGCTGCAACCCCTTTCGTACCTTTTACTGTACCTCCTTTCATATTCTCATTTTTCCACCTTACTCTCCACCCTCTCCTAACAATTGATTCATAGCGCAACTGCGAGGTTTTCTCCCTGTTACACCTTTCAAACCTTTTACTGTCAATTTCCATTTCAGCGCTGAATAACCTCATAGGTCCCAGTGCTTGGCCTCTAGCCTTATAAATTCTGTATTCAGTTCAAAATTCGTGCTGGAAGTGCATAAGTCACTTAATACATTTCAGGAATGTAATAAACTTTTTTTTTTTTTCAAATGGAACCAAAACACAGCAATAACTCTTCATATAAACCAATAATTTTCAAAACAACTTTTTTCTTCTTCTTTCTTATTTATTTACAGAAAATGAATGTCTTTCCAAAGTATTTAACTTTCATACGTCAAGGCATGCTACTTAAGTTAGGCAATGAAGTCACCAATACAATAAATGAATAAATGCATAAATAGGTAAATAAATAAAAAATGAATACATTATTAAATAAATAAAGAAGTACATAAAAAGATGCATAATTGAAACAATGACAATTGAATGAATGAATGAATAAAGGCCAATCCTACAGCA
>NC_089784.1:32803069-32818069 GCF_040412425.1 Macrobrachium rosenbergii
GAGAGAGAGAGAGAGAATATAAAACCTGTCATTTACAGAAGATTCTACAAATGGGCATTGTGACTGTGGTGGGTCAGAGAGAGAGAGAGAGAGAGAGAGAGAGAGAGAGAGAGAGAGAGAGTATAAATGCAGTCATTTGCCGTAAATTTGATAAAAGGGCACGTTGACTTTGGTGAGTGAGAGACAGAGAGAGAGAGAGGAGCAACCAGGCCATGTAATGCAAAAGAAAGCCTTATATCCGCTTGCTGTTCTTCTTCTTGAGTTTATGAATTCGAGAAATTCTAAAAAAGAAAAAAAAAATATTGGAGAGACATCTTGAAAACCATCAATAATTGATACGGGATTCACGAGAAACTACCGATAATTAATACGGGATTCACTGGGAATCTACCCATAATTAACACAAAATTTATAGGGAAACTACCGGTAACTACTACAGGATTCACTGGAAAACTACTGATAATTAATACGGGATTCACTGGGAACTACCGATAATTAATACAGGAATCACGGAAACTACCGATAATTAATAAGGGATTCACTGGGAAACCACTGACAATTAATACGGGATTCACTGGGAACTACAGATGATTAATACGGGATTCATTGGGGAACTACTGACAATTAATACGGGATTCACTGGGAAACTACTGACAATTAATACGAGATTCACTGGGAAACTACTGACAATTAATACGAGATTCACTGGGAAACTACTGATAATTAATACGAGATTCACTGGGAAACTACTGATAATTAATACGGGATTCACTGGAACCTACCAATAATTAATACGGGAGTCCCTGGGAAACTAACAATAATTAATACGGGAGTCCCTGGGAAACTAACAATAATTAATACGGGATTCACTGGGAACTGCCGATAATTAATACGGGATTCACCGAATATATCTAGTAAGTTTGTTTATCAGACATTTTTAAGGAATTACCAGCAATCCATTTACTAGCTAAAAATATAACATGGAGTTTGGTCCTTCCTGTTTTATATTCAAAATGATATTAAAATCAAAACATCCTTACAATGTTATTATTTACTATCAGGATATTTCTGATTTAAAAGAAATTGCGTGTCAAAATGGATCTGTTCTTGAGTACAGCTTACCTCCCTCTCTCTCTCTCTCTCTCTCTCTCTCTCTCTCTCTCTCTCTCTCTCTCTCTAACACCCTCTCTTACACCCTTTCTCTCTCTTTCTCTCTCTCTCTCTCTCTCTCTCTTTCTCTCTCTCTCTCTCTCTCCCCCAGCAGCAAGGGCGCGTCTACGCGAACAAGAACAAAACAAGCGCACCGGCACGAGAAAAATGACCACCTTTATCACTCATCTGGCCGGAATATATATAATCATTATTGTGACAAATGACTGACAAAGGCTGAAGGGAGGAAAACCTACTCCCGGATTTATTTCAGGGATTTTATTTTTATTTTTCCTTTAATCGCCGCAGCTCAACCGCTCGATTCCGTTGGACACGAAGAGGATTTGAAGATGAAATCCCGGATTTGAATGTGACGTGAAAGCTTTTCCAGGCCACCACAACACTGAGGGTGGGGGTGGGGGCGCTGGGAGAAGGGAGGGAGAGTGGGATGGAGGGGGATTTATCAAACAGGTGAGGATTTATGCACCTGATTCTGCTGCACTCGAACACAGCGCGACACAAGATGAGCGCTTGCCATGAGATGAAACGAGTGAGGGATTTTTTTTAACTTCATTTAGAATAAGTCGTAATTATTTCTCGTAAATACTAGGTCATTTTTCCCTTGTTTTTCTTTTTTTAAAATTTCTTCCAACCCCCTAATACTTTTTAATTCTCTTGACCTGACTTCTGTAACCGCCTAAGGTCCCCAGATGGAAACTGATCGTCTGCAATCTGTATTTTTTTTATTGTTTTCATTTTTAATTAATTTTTCCCTCCATATAATTACTGTCATTACCGTTATTATGAATTCTATTTTTTCCTACTTCTTCAGCAACTGTGTGGATATGCCGATAATTATTTTCATCATGTTACCTTGTGTATCTAGATTGTGTGTATTGTATTTGTATCTTCCATGTATATGGCCCTGAGCAGAAATAAAGAATATTATTATTATTATTATTATTATTATTATTATTATTATTATTATTATTATTATTATTATTATTATTATTATTTTCCTTCATTGCTCAGCATCAGAATAAATCGTAATTATTTATAATTTGAAGCTCGGCCTAGCCAAAATACTAGATCATTTCTGCCTTATTTTAGTCTCATTAACTTACTTCCAAATCCATCAGGACATTTTAATTATCTTTACCTTCTTTACTTAGCATCAGAATAAATCGTAATTATCTATAATTTCAAGTAAAAACACTAGATCATTATTGCCTTATTTTCTTAACTTTTATCCTTATTTCAAATCAATCTGAGCATTTTAATTCTTTTCATTACTCAGCATTTTCATTCGTCGTCGTCGTCGTCTTCTTCTTCTTCTTCTTCTTCTTCTTCTTCTTCTTCTTCTTCTTCTTCTTCTTCTTCTTCTTCTTCTTTTGAGAGGGGATGGGCCTTAAAGCGAAACCTTCCAAACCCATTAAAACCTTTTAATTCTTTTTCCTTCACTATTCTGCATTAGAACAACAACAAGATTAATATTTTTTCCTTCTTCTTCTTCTTCTTCTTCTTCATTTAAAACCTTTTAATTCTTTTTCCTTCGTTACTCAGTATTAGAACAAGATTTTTCATGTTCCCTACTTGTTGTTGTTGTTGTTGTTGTTGTTGTTGTTGTTCTTCTTCTTCTTCTTCTTCTTCTTCTTCTTCTTCTTCTTCTTCTTCTACATTAAAACCTGTTAATTCTGTTTCCTTCATTATTCTGCATTAGGAAAACAAGATTTTTCTTTTTTCCTTCTTTTTTCTTTTCTTCTTCTTGTTCTTGTTGTTGTTGTTGTTCTTCTTCTTCTTCTTCATTAAAACCTTTTAATTCTGCTTCCTTCATTACTTAGTATTAGAACAAGATTTTTCTTTATCCCCTTCTTGTTTTTGTTCTTGTTCTTGTTCATCATCGTCATCATCATCACCTTCTTCTACTTCTTCTTCTTCTTCTTCTTCTTTGAAAGGAGTCATCCATATAACGAAACCAAAATGAGGTGGTGCGTGTGTGCGTGCGTGTGTGTGTGTGTGTGTGTGTATGTCTGTGTGTATGCGTGGGCGTGGGCGTGAGCGCGCGCGCGGATCTCAAAAAAAAAAAAAAAAAAACACGAGCGGGCGCAGCGTCGTGGTCGTCGTGACTTGGGGCATCACTCGAAAGTTATGACGTATCTCGTCGCGATAAATGGCTGATTTATGCAAAACAAGGGTCAGTGATATTATCCCTGTGCATCTGCATAAGCAAGCGAGCCTGTGTCAGCCATTACGCTGTTTATGGCTACATTCAATTATCTTGAAGGCTCCTAAATTTCGATTGCCCTTTTCTACTCGCTCTTATTACACATCAGTAATCAGTGGGTGAGGGCGTAATGTCTCCATCTGCGACCGCAGTGAATACGTACATACATACATGCATACATACATACATACATACATACATACATACATATGTAGAAGCATGCATTCATACATATACGCAAACGTACAAACATCAATACATAATATCTGTACTAGGATGCGTACATATGTACGTACGTACTTATGTACAGGCAAATATACATATGTAAAAGCATACATGCATACATAAGAAGCATATATACATACGTAAAAGCATACATGCATACATAACAAACATACATGCAAGCAATGTAAAAACTTACATGCATACACATGTAAAAGCACACATGCATACATAAGAAGCATACATACATGCACTGTAAAAACTGCATCCATACATATATAAAGGCACACATTCATACATAACAAGCATACATACATGCATATGTAAAAACTTACATACATAATACATACATATGTAAAAACATACATGCATACATAACAAGCATAAATACACGCATATGTAAAAACTTACATACATACATATGTAAAAGCATAAATACATATATTTTTTTTAAGGAGAGCTAGAAACTTCGAGGACACTATAAAATGTAACATCAACAGGCCTAGCGCGTTACGTCTTCACTACAAGATGGAAACTCCAGCTAAGATCATGAGCACAAAAAAAAAAAAAAAAAATCATCTCACTAAACCAATAAACACGCAGACCAAATAAAAACCCATACCAAAAAACAAGTTTGAAACCCGTTACCCGCGGGATCATCGGAGGCAGAGCCTTTGGCTGGTGTAGAGAACCGATGTTAAAACCATCTTATAAATTAGCCGAAGAGTAAGGAGAATACTTCACGGGAGGCCGCGGCAATGAGGAAAGGTTCTGGGGAAAGAGGAGGAGGAGGAGGGGAAGGGGAAGGAGGAGGAGGGGAAGGGGGAGGAGGAGGAGGAGGAGGAGGAGGAGGAGGAGGAGGAGGAGAAGGCGGAAGAGGAGGAGGAGGAGGAGGAGGAGGAGAAGGCGGAGGAGGAGGAGGAGGAGCAGGAGTAGGAGCAGGAGTAGGAGCAGGAGGAGGAGGAGGAGGAGGAGGGGGAGGGGGAGGAGGAGGAGGAGCAGGAGCAGGAGGAGCAGGAGCAGGAGGAGAAGGAGAAGGCGGAAGAGGAGGAGGAAGAGGAGCAGGAGCAGGAGCAGGAGAAGGAGGAGAAGGAGGCGGGGGGAGGAGGGAGGAGGCTGAGGGCAGTTTTCTTCTCGCAATGAACACAGCAAAAGCTGTCTATCACTCTTTCGGAACTCGTGATATTTCGATTAAGCTTTCCGGGGAGAGAGAGAGAGAGAGAGAGAGAGAGAGAGAGAGAGAGAAACCTGAACTCCTCAGCCTATTGACAAAATAATGCATAAAGACACGCAAACGCGCGTGAACGCACGCGCGCTCTCGAGGACATCCACGAAAAAACTATAAAATCAAAAAGATTAGACCTGAATCATGAACCAAAACGGGACTCCAAAACAACGAGGTCGTAGGTCATTTGGTCACAGGTCATTATTCATTCCGTTAATATGCCCTTCTTTTATCAACACAGACCGTCCGCATGGCGAAAGGCGCACCTACCAGGAGCCATCAAAAACAATCACTATAAAGCAATGATAATAATAATGATGCCCCTGGTAAATGGTTCTGCTAATATATTACACCGTTCCATAAACTTATCGGAATAATTCATTAGCATAATAATATATCTTTCTTTAACAAACGGCGTAGCAATACGCAGCAGCGCTACTTTATGGAGAATAAATTGGGCAGATCAGGAGAGAAGGAAATGATGATGGGCTTTTAATATTCATTTTTGTTATCCCTTTAGGCGAATATGAAGCCTGAAATAATATCATGGCGAAGTGAAGAAAGGGATACAGACGCTTGGTGAGGAAGTCGAGAAAGAAATAAAGAAAATTATAGATTATCGCAATAAAAACATGAAGTATAATATATATATTTATATATATATATACACACACATATATACTGTATATATATACAGAGTATATATATATATATATATATATATATATATATATAGAAATCATCAACACACAATCACGTGTGGAACAGAAATAAATTTCTGACTCACGTCGGGATCAACAGGTCTCTCAGGTGGAACGCCCTTGCTTTCCACCTGAGAGACCTGGGTTCTGATCCTGACGTGAGTCAGAAATTTATATATATATATATATATATATATATATATATATATATATATATATATATATATATATATATATATATATATATATATATATATATATATATATATATATATATATATGTGTGTGTGTGTGTGTGTGTGTGTGTGTGTGTGAGTGTGTGTTAATGCACGTATATAGGCATTAGTAGATCCTCTTTAATGACGAATGGGTATAATATTTCATTCAAATTAGACAAGCATGGAATCCAGGTCCGACTTCTACAGCGGCCTGAGATGATCCTGGCATCATCTCACTTTCGCTGGTCAATAAAAAATACAGAGGACTTATAATTCTTCCATTCTCATATTGATACTATATACCTGAAAAGATCATTAGAACTAACTAATGGAATGAAGTCGTCGGCAATTTAGGATATGTACAATATAAAACAAGAACGTATTCTTAACCGAATGGTATAGATCGTTATGTTCTTGACAAAGGTAATTATAGATCCACAGCAAAATTATCCTGGCAAATAACATGACTGATCTGAGTGTCAAATATAATCTGCAAAAGAAGAGGACGTTACCCAAGGAAATGTAAGATAACTTGGTCCGCACGCTTTCTGATGAAGAGTCCTCTCCCCTCCTTTTTTTTAATCACCAAGAAGGTGGGCTGCTGAATTTTAGTAGGCACAGGGACGACCACAGACCATCAATCACCAAAGTAAGTGACCTTCATTGCAATGTTCTGGATGGTCAGACGTCTGACCACTCGACAGATGGCTATTTTGACTTACATCTCGGCGATGGGCGAAAGTCGGCAACATTATTACTATTATATTCAGCAGATGAAACCTATCCATATGGAACAAGCCCACCAAAGGGGCCATTGAATTGAAATTCTAGCTTCCGAAGAATATTAAGGTGTTCATTAGGCGGAAGTAAGGGGAGATACAAGGAAATACAGAAAGAAGGGATCCCACTCACTTATTAAATGAGAAAAAAATTATAAATTAACAAATAGATAAAAATGTATTGAAATGCAAGGAGAATGGTATTAGGGTAGCAATGCATTGCATCTTCGCTTGAACTTATGAAGTTCCACTTCCACGACATCCTCAGGGAGGCTGTTCCACAGTCCAACGGTGTGAGGAATAAAGGACCTCTGGAACTGAGAAGTTCGACAGTGAGGCACATTTACTGCATATTGGTGCTGCTGTTCAGCGAATCTGGTTGCTCTCGGCAGATAAAGAGGATCAGGGATCAGTTGTGAATGTGAAAGATCTGTGATGAAATACAACTTATGAAAACAGGAGACATCCGTCAAAGGTCCAAGTCTTAACTACCACTATAAGGAACAGAAACCTACCACCACGAACAAATTAAGTGACCATAGGTACACTTTCGACGAGGTTTCATATTTTTCTTGGCAATTTCTAGAGAACATTAGTGACTCATGAGGAAAGATGCTAACACTTTACGTATTTAAATAGCATATTCAAAGTAAGCCCTGGAAATACCTAGTTTATTTGCGTCCCGAAAGATTCAAGAATGAGCCTAACGTTGGTAATATGGATGGCCCTTGTGCGAAAACGCTTCAAAGTGCTCACTCCAGTTTGTATGGTTTATCCACTCACGACTCTCTGGTAATGTGTAAAACTATTATATGTAATGTATGTATGTATATATATATATATATGTATATATATATATATATATATATATATATATATATATATATATATATATATATATATATATATATATATATATATATATATATATATATATATATATATATATATATATATATATATATATATATATATATATATATATATATATATATTTGAGACTTCAATGCATAAATGGAGTGTCTTCATTAATACACGGTAATTCAATCAAGAGGAGCAAAAAGACTTAGATAGCGATAATGAAAAATTTAACTGTAAGCAAAATGAACAAGTAAGAAATGCGTCGAAGTTTCCTCGGCGCAATCGAGTTTTCTGTACAGCATATAATGCTGTATGAAACACTCAGTCACGGCACATGAAACTCTCAGCCGCGGCCCATGAAACTTTCAGCCACGGCCCGATGGCGGCCTGTGTTGTTGGCATCTATAGCGGTGCCAGAAGCATGAATATGGCTAACCTTAACATTAAATCAAATAAAAACTACTGAGGCTAGAGGGCTGCAATTTGGTATGTTTGATGATTGGAGGCTGGATGATCAACATACCAATTTCCAGCCCTCTGGCCTCAGTAGTTTTTAAGATCTGAGGGCGGACAGAAAAAGTGCGGACGGACAGACGAAGCCGGCACAACAGTTTTCTTTTATAGAAAACTAAAAAAAAAAATGAAACGTTAAATGAAACTGGGAGACCGCCTCGTGAAGAAAACAGGAAGAAGAACCAAAACAGACAATATCATGCAATTGCTTTGTTGAAAACAAAAGAAAAAAACAATTTCGAAAAAAAGGTGGGAAAATTGCTCTCAAGAAAAAAAAAATACATAACATTAGGATATTACGTTGAATACAAAATGAGCCCAAAATATTGTAATTATTTTCTCAACAAACTAATTGGGAACAAGGACGGCCTTTAAAAAAATAAAAAAATAAAAAAAGTCAATGTTGGTGATGAATATAGAAAACTTTAAAGAAATTCAAGAAAGAAATTAAACCGCACAAAAGGCGTCTTGAATGATCACGTGATTTATAATTAAAAAAAAGGGGGATTGCTAATGTAATAAACAGAAATTCGACACGACTGGTTATTACAAAAGGTGTAATCATTACTACAACTACTGCAAATATAATAATAATAATAATAATAATAATAATAATAATAATAATAATAATAATAATAATAATAATAATAAAAAAAGAAGAAAAAGAAGAAGAAGAAGAAGAAGAAGAGGAACAGAAATAGTGGGTAGAAGAAAAATCATTTTACAAAAGGAACAAGGGAAGGAGGAGAAGAACTAATAAAAAAAAGGGAAAAAAGAGAAATCCTTTTTAAGAGAGGAACAAGGAAAGGAGGAGAGGAACAGAAAAAAAGGTATAAAAGAGAATTTTTTTTTAAGGAAGAGGATGAAAGGAGAAGAGGAACAGAAAAAAAGGTCAAAAAGAGAAATCACTTTTTTAAGAAAGGAAGACGAAGAAAGAAGAAGAGAAACAGAAAAAGGTATAAAAGAGAAATCCCTTTTTAAAAAAGGAAGAGGGGAAAAGGCGAAGAGGAATGGAAAAAAAGGTATAAAAAAGGAATCCTTTTTTAGAAAGGAAGACGAGGAAAGGAGAAGAGGAACAGAAAAAAGGTACAAAAGAGAAATCCTTTAAAAAAAAAGCCAAGGAATGGAGAAGAGAAACAGGAAAAACAGGATATAGAAGAGAAATACCTTAAAAAGAAAGTATAAAAGAGAAATCCTTATTTAAAAAACAGGAAGAGGATGTAAGGAGAAGAGTAACAGAAAAAAAGATGTAAAAAACGTATAAGAGAGAAATCCTTCTTAAAAAAGGAAGACGAGGAAAGTACAAGAGGGAACAGAAAGAAAAGTTATAAAAGACAAATCCTTTTTTCAAAAATGGGAAGAGGGGAAAAGGAGGAGAGGAACAGAAAAAAGGTATAAAAGAGAAATCCTTTTTCAAAAAAGGAAGAGGGGAAAAGGAGGAGAGGAACAGAATAAAGGTATAAAAGAGAAATCCTTTTTCAAAAAAGGAAGAGGGGGAAAGGAGGAGAGGAACAGAAAAAAGATATAAAAGAGAAATCCTTTTTCAAAAAAGGAAGAGGGGAAACGGAGGAGAGGAACAGAAAATAGGTATAAAAGAGAAATCCTTTTTCAAAAAAGGAAGAGGGGAAACGGAGGAGAGGAACAGAAAAAAGGTATAAAAGAGAAATCCTTTTTCAAAAAAGGAAGAGGGGGAAAAGGGGGAGAGGAACAGAAAAAAAGGCACAAAAGAGAAATCCTTTTTCAAAAAAGGATGACGAGAAAAGGAGGAGAGGAACAGAAAAAAGGTATAAAAGAGAAATCTTTTTTTAAAACAGGAAGACGAGGGAAGGAGAAGAGGAACAGAAAGAAAAGTTATAAAATAAAAATCCTTTTTTCAAATAAGGAAGGCGAGGAAAGGAGAAGAGGAACAAAAAAAAAGAAGGTACAAAAGAGAAACCCTTTAAAAGAAAAAGTCGAGGAAAGAAGAGAAACAGGAAAAGCAGGATATAGAAAAGAACTCCCTTAAAAAGAAAGTATAAAAGAGAAATCCTTATTTAAAAAAAAAAGGGGGAAGAGGATGAAAGGAGAAGAGTAACAGAAAAAAAAGATGTAAAAAAGAATTTTTTTTTTTAAGACGCGCAAAAGGAGAGCGAGCGACCTATATCGGGGGGTCCATCCTCCGAAAACCGAACGGCGACGTCGGGAGTAATTTGTTAAGTATTATCTCGGGAGGGCCGCGTGATTAATACGCGACTTAGAAAACATTATAGGAATTATCATCGACGCGTAATCTTTGGCGCTGAGGTGATGGATGGCGCATTGTTAGAGCTGCAGATTTATAGCTTGTAAACGAGTGGTTGCAACCAGCTAATGAAAACGGGCCCCCACCCTCCCCGCCTCCCCGTCCGCCCACCACCCACCCACGCCCACAACCCACTACCCTTTCCCCTTCCTCCTTCTCCTCCCCCTGCCCTCTTCTTCCTCTTCACCTTCCTCGCCCGCCCCCGCCCATTCAAGAACAGCCAAATTCGGAAGGATACATCTTCCTTTTCTCAGCGTTTGAGAGAGAGAGAGAGAGAGAGAGAGAGAGAGAGATCTGTTTATAGGTTACAACTCCCTTTCCTCTGGCTGCGTTTGAGAGAGAGAAAGAGAGAGATAAAGGACCTGTTTATAGGATACATCTTCCTTTTCTCAGTCTACGTTTGTGTGTGAGAGAGAGAGAGAGAGAGAGAGAGAGAGAGAGAGAGAGAGAGAGAGAGAGAGAGAGAGAGAGAGAATCTTTCTTTTCTCAGGCTGCGTTTGAGAGAGAGAGAGAGAGAGAATAGACCTGTTTATAAGATACATCTCCTTGCCTCAGGCTGCGTTTAAAAAAGAGAGAGAGAGAGAGAGAGAGAGAGAGAGAGAGAGAGAGAGAGAATCTTTCTTTTCTCAGGCTGCGTTTGAGAGAGAGAGAGAGAGAGAGAATAGACCTGTTTATAAGATACATCTCCTTGCCTCAGGCTGCGTTTAAAAGAGAGAGAGAGAGAGAGAGAGAGAGAGAGAGAGAGAGAGAGAGAGAGAGAGAGAGAGAGAGAAAGGACAAATTTTTTTCTCAGGCTGCGTTTGAGAGAGAGAGAGAGAGAGAGAGAGAGAGAGAGAGAGAGAGAGAGAGAGAGCACACCTGTTTATAGGATACATCTTCCTTTCCTCAGGCTGCGTTTGAGAGAGAGAGAGAGAGAACGGACCTGTCTATAGGATACATCTTCCTTTCCTAAGACTGAGTTTGAGTTTGAGAGAGAGAGAGAGAGAGAGAGAGAGAGAGAGAGAGAGAGAGAGAGAGAGAGAGAGAGAGAGAGAGAGAATTGAAGTCGTTCAATATCAATTGAAATTGGCGTGATCCTCATACAAGGATCAATGAATTATTTTCAAGGAGCATATTTATAATGAATGTCTTCATGAACTGATCTTATATCATAAAATGTGTCTCATCTTGTAAACGTTATTTTCTTAATATTAATGTTAGTATTATTATGAACTCGCTTCCAGTAAAAGGTTAGGGATAAGTGACCCTTTTACAGGTTGTGTGTGTATACACAAACACACACATTATATATATATATATATATATATATATATATATATATATATATATATATATATATATATATATATATATAAATTTATATTATATATATACACTTATATATACACATCACTTATCCGTAACCTTTTACTGAGAGCGAACTCATAATAATACTAACATTAAAAAATAATTCATTGATCCTTGTATTAAAATCACGCCAATTTCAATTGTTACATGCTTAAACAACTTCACAATTCTCTCTCTCTCTCTCTCTCTCTCTTTTTCACTCTCTCTCTCTATCTCTCTCTCTCTCCTCCTGCTCCTCCAGAAGCCTCTGAAAATATAAACAAAAAGGAATTCGAAATGTAAATCAAAATTGTACCTTGAACATTAACTTAATAATACAATGCATATCGACCAAGAAGGATTTCGGCCACCGTATACAGTCCTCGGGACACCAAAACAGCCTCGCAAGCAACGCAGGTGCAAGAGATCCTGAAGGATAAAACAGAAGAGGAATGCTTCCGGGGACCTTGAGGAGGCTTCCTTCCCAGTTTGGGTAAGCTCCGCATTCCTGATTGCAGAGTCCTACAGGGTCCTTCGGAGTCCTTCTGTGCGATAAATCGCCTTCGGTTGTGCATTAGGTCGTCCGGGGGGTCTCATTACAAGCAGTTTAATACCACAGAGAAGTAAAAAAGTATCTCTAAAAACTCGAAGCGGAGTGAAATACGGAGATTGCTGCCTGTCATTGAGAATCTGAAACACGTTTCTGCGCGACTCGAATTGATCACGTATGATCCCGGACGCATAAAAGATCATTGCCAAAGAAGAAACAGTTTTGTGTTTTGCTCGTAAAGACATACGTACATACATACAAACGCATACATAACACATACATAAATACATTCATTCATGCGCACGATTACTTTCCGTCAATCATTATTTTTTTGTAAACGGGAAAGTGAAAACTACTAAGATGAGCACCTAGCCTCTGTTATGCAGGAAACAGGAATCAAATTCTTGCATACATAAAATCTACCGCAAGATATTTGCTTCTTTTTATCATATCACTGACGAATAACTCTTCTTCATCTCCTCATAAAGTAACACGTTCTAAGATTTCAAACCCTGCGTCAATGACCATAGCCCTTGTGATGCCAGACAAAACGAGTAAAAAATGCGCGGAAGTTTCTTCAGGGCAATCGAGTTTTCTGCATAGCCGCTACAGCGCATAATCAAGGCCACCGAAAATAGATCTATTTTTCGATAGTCTCGGTATAATGCTGTATAAGCCGCGGCCCATGAAACTTTAATCACGGCCCAGTGGTGGCTTATCCTATATCGTTGCCAGAAGCGCGATCATGGCTAACTTTAACCTTAAATCAAATGAAAACTACTGAGGCTAGAGGACTGCAGTTTGGTATGTTTGATGGTTGGAGGGTGGATGATCAACATACCAATTTGCAGCCCTCTAGCTTCAGTAGTTTTTGAGATCTGAAGGAGGACAGAATAAAGTGCGGAAGGACATACAAAGCCGGCACAATAATTTTCTTTTACAGAAAACTAAAAAAAAAAAAATGTAAAAAAAAATGTAAAAATCGAGGCTTCGAAGGGAAAAAATGAACGGATGGAAAAAAATTAAAGACTAAGTAAATAAAAGGAAGCGGAAATATACCCCCGTACGAATTGCTGAAAATAGCACAGAGAGGTAACAGAAAGGAAAGCAGAGCAGACCAGATTTCGGAAGTAATAGCGAGAAGACGATAATTTGGAAAGAAGAGGAAGTGTAACCAATCAGCATGATAAAAAATATAGATAGATCAGAAAGTTAGCCTATTTATAGGTGCTGGTTGTGCCAACCGAAATACATACATACATTATTATTATTATTATTATTATTATTATTATTATTATTATTATTATTATTATTATATATTCAGAAGATGGACCAAATTTCGGAAGTAGTACAAGAGAAGCGATAATTTGAAAAGAAGAGTAAGTGTAACCAAGCGGTATGAAAAAAAAAAATTACATAGGTCAGAAAGCTATTTATAGGTGTTCGTTGTGCCAGCCGAAATACATACATTATTATTATTATTATTATTATTATTATTATTATTATTATTATTATTATTATTATTATTATTATATTCAGAAGATGGACCAAATTTCGGAAGTAGTACAAGAGAAGACGATAATTTGAAAAGAAGAGTAAGTGCAACCAAGCAGTATGATGTACTTAAAAAACCCAGAAAGCTATTCATACATGCATACATACATTATTATTATTATTATTATTATTATTATTATTATTATTATTATTATTATTATTATTATTATTATTACTGAAACAAGACGACCCTGTAACGAGGCTATAATGTCGAGATTTAAAAGCCACTTTGTACAAAAATATTTTTAACACAACTGAGGCTTTTAATTCTCGATTATTATTATTATTATTATTATTATTATTATTATTATTATTATTATTATTATTATTATTAATCAGAAGATGGACCCTATTCATATGGATCAAGCCCACCACAGGCGCCATTGACTTGAAATTCAAGCTTCCAAAGAATATTATGGCGTTCATTTGAAAGAAGTAAGAGTAGGTAATGGGAAATACAGAAAGAAGAGATCATTTATTACAAAACACAAAAAATATAAATAAATAGTTAAATATATAAATAAATTATTAAAATACAATGCGAATAATTACTAAAATAAAATGCAATGCATTACATCTTTGCTTGAACTTTTCAGGTTCCAAACGCACAACATCCTCCGGGAGGCTGTTCCACAGTCCGACGGTGTGAGGAATAAAGGACCTCTGGAACATACATACATACATACATTTAGTTCCAGAGGTCCTTTATTCCTCACACCGTTGGGCTGTGGAAGAGCCTCCCTACTGAGGATGTCGGGCAATTGAACTTCAAAAGTTCAAGCGAAGATGCAATGGATTACGACTCTAATACAAATCTCCTTGTATTTTACTAATTTACTTACATTTTCATCAGTTTATTTAACATCGGTTAATGTATTTTTCTTTTTTAATAAGAGATCTCTTCTTTCTGTATTTCCGATTACCTTCTGTTACTTCTTTCTAATGAACGCCATATTCTTAGGAAGCTTAAATTTCAAGTCAATGGCCCCAGTGGTGGGCTTGTTCCATACGAATAGGGCCCATCACTTGAATAATAATAATAATAATAATAATAATAATAATAATAATAATAATAATAATAATAATAATAATAATCTTAAAACTATAAAGCAATCTAATGTTTTCGGAGATAATCGAGAATGAATTTTCAGAACAAAGTAGCTTACAGAAGAAAGGCTTAGTCAGATTCCAAGCAGGTTGTACTTATTGTTAATAAACTTCGATAAAAGCTTTTCCAAGCGTTCAGGGCGCTTTATGTTGCCTCAAACAGCTTCATGTATGTGTGTAGGTATTACACACATACATGAATACATACATACATACATACGATTATTTTCCGCCAATCACTTATTTTTTTGCACAGGGAAAAATGGAAAATACTAAGATACGTTACTCTG
>NC_089784.1:32823069-32835569 GCF_040412425.1 Macrobrachium rosenbergii
ATATATATATATATATAAATCATGAAGCTACAAATGTCACTTAATATCAAATTCACGCTACCTCGGGAATATCCCCGATGGGGAATTATCGCCGAAGGGGAATTTATAAGTGATAAATGGACTGGTACTGCCGACTCTCGAACCCACGACACAGATACTTATCCAGCGACTCCAGTCGACGTTCTACCCATTGGGCCGTGGGTTCGAGACTCGGCAGTACCGGTCCATTTATCACTTATAAATTCCCCTTCGGTGATAATCCCCCATCGGGGATATTCCCGAGGTAGCGTGAATTTGATATTAAGCGACATTTGCAGCCTCATGATTGTATATAAATCACGGTGTGATAAAAATTTCATATATATATATATATATATATATATATATATATATATATATATATATATATATATATATATATATATATATATATTTCGACTGTCTGTCTTCCTTTATTTCGTGGATTTTATCTTTATTTATATATTCCTCACGTTCCATATTTTCGTGATTCAGTTATACATATGTATATTTATATGCTTTTTTCGTTGAATTTTATGGCTTCTTGGTTGTTGATCAACTTCTTATTAGTTTGACATTAGAATTCACCGAAATTTTCATATTTTCATATATATGTATGTATGTATATATATGCAAAAAGCATCCCCGAAACCAGTCACAGACAAACGCCTATAAAAAAAAACACGCACACACAAACACACGCACACTAACAACCCTGGAAAAAAATCCTGGAATCCTTCTTTTTTTAACTGCATTTTTGTGGGAACCTCTCCCTAGGCCGCGCATAGGATCTCCGTAGGAAGTCCTATAAAAAGGGGTCCCATGAATAGGATTCCCCTCTGGCTCTAACAGGGGGTGACAGGAATTCTAATCTATGGAAATCCTTGGCGATGAGTTTGTGGAAACAGCTATAATAACCTTCTATTGATGTGAGATTCCTTCTTGACAAAAACTGGCGGAATATAATTATGTGGGAATGGCAAAAAACGCCAATGAGGAATAAAGATAAAACAAGTAAAAAATGCGCCGAAGTTTCGTCGGCGCAATCGAGTTTTCTGTACAGCATATAATCAAGGCCACCGAAAATAGATTTAGCTTTCGGTGGTCTCGGTATAACGCTGTACGAGCCGCGGCCCATGAAACTCTCAGCCGGCCTCGGTGGCACGTCCTGTATCGTTGCCAGAGGCAGGATATGGCTGATTTTAACCTTAAATAAAAACTATTGAGGCTACACGGTTGCAATTTGGTGTGTCTGATGACTGGAGGGTGGATGATCAACATACAAATTTGCAGCCCTCTAGCCTCAGTAGTTTTGAAGATCTGAGGGCGGACAGAAAAAGTGCGGAGAGAAAAAAGTGCGGAGAGAAAAAAGTGTGGACAGAAAAAGTGCGGACAGAAAAAGCGCGGACGGACAGACAAAGCAGGCACAATAGTTTTCATTTACAGAAAACTTAAATAGTTATCATATTTGGTTTGGTAGAGTATCCACATCCAAATGTCATTTTTTTGTACCTTCATCTATCATTATTATAAAAGAACTGATAAAAAGGGACATTTTACTGTTTCAATTTCCTCCTCTTATTCAGGAATTACGGTATCAGATTTTGACATAATATTTATTTTCAATGCTCACTAACAACTCTTAGATACACAGTTACGTTTTCTGCCCATTTATATTTTCTGTTTTTTAATGTTTTCATCCCATTCGCACGTTTTAATTTGGTATTTTAACATAATAGGCTTATCTACACCAGAGGATGTATATAGAAAAGTGTATAAGATGACAGCAAACCACTCGACAGTTAAACTTCTGAGAAATCGCTTATATAAGACTAAGTTCAATGTCACATCTACATAAACGCTAAATATTGTTGCACTAAACATAACTCATCCCTATCATTAAGCCAGTGGTTCTTGACCAGGGGTGCTCGCACCCCCCTAGGGGTGCGAAGCCGGTTCCTAAGGCGTGCGAGGATGCCAATGAATAATTAAAGCAAATTATATTTTTATATATGCATGTTATTTTTTTTCTGCAAGAAATAAAAATAAAATAAAATAAAATAAAACAAAAAATTAATAATAATAATAATAATAATAATAATAATAATAATAATAATAATAATAATAATAATAATAATAATAAGCAATAGATCTTGTTCCCCAGCTTAACTGTACTACATCAGAACATCAACTCCTACCTTCTGATAATTAAAGAAACGCTACATTTTCGTTAACTGTAACTGAGAATAATGAAATCACTTAAAATTAAATTTTTTCCCAGAAAAACAAAACTAGATGCACCGCTAATCGCTAATTCCAATTTGGACAAAACGACCTTGAAATGCAACAAAGGACGGATTTAATTTAGTTCTCACTCTAAATTAAATACTTTTTTTTTTTTAGGATTTTCCACCCAATATTGGAGGCTTCATTTAGAGGCTATCAAAGTTAGTTCAGCATTGATTGAACAGTAATTCAGTATTAGCAAAAATGCGTGTGCAATACTAAGCAGGGAGATTGTAATTACCTGGCTTTTAGAGGCTACATTTCTCCTGTGCATTTGAAATGTAATCCGGTTCCATGTCTTATATGTTAATATAATAATAATAATAATAATAATAATAATAATAATAATAATAATAATAATAATAATAATAATAATAATAATAATAACTTGTCAATGGTGCCTCTAGTCTTGTTCCATATGCATAGCGGTTTATCTTCTGGATAATAATAATAATAATAATAACATTATCAAGTCAGTGGGTCCTCTAGGTTTGTTCCATATGAATAGGGGTTTATCTTCTGGATAATAATAATAATAATAATAATAATAATAATAATAATAATAATAATAATAATAATAATAATAATGATAGGATGGCTGCATCATTTGAGTTGATTTTGTATATCAAACCCCTTCTTAAAAACTTGTCAAGGATTTTCAAAGCCAAATACCTGCGAATAATAATAATAATAATAATAATAATAATAATAATAGGATGGCTGCATCGCCCTTCTCTTCAACGCTAATACTAGGCCACAATTGGCCAATGCTCATACTCTGGTAAAAGTAGACCTTAGTTTAACCAGACCACTGAACTGATTAACAGCTCTCCTAGGGCTGGCCCGAAGGATTAGGCTTATTTTACGTGGCTAAGAACCAACTGGTTACCTAGCAACGGGACCTACAGCTTATTGTGGAATCCGAACCACATTATACCGAGAAATGAATTTCTATCACCAGAAATACATTCCTCTAATTCTTCATTGGCCGGTCGGAGACTAGAACTCGGGTCTAGCAGAGTGCTAGCCGAGAACTCTACCGAATCGTCCAAGAGGAACTTTATACTCTGGTAAAGAAGAGTACTTATGTAGCCTAAAGTACTTCTCTGTATTACTGTTTAGTATGAACATTGGTCAGTTATTGTCCAATGTTATGGTAGAAGAGAAAGGAATTAGAAGGAAAAATTTGAGAAAACTCAATATAAAATGATCTAGCATGAGGAAACTGTCCTGTTTTTATTACTATGCGCTTGCTGGTGCTCGCAGAAACTTGACGCTGCTGTCTCCCCTACCGTCCCGATCCCCTACCTACCCCGCTCCCACCTGGGGTGGACAAACCGGTTTGCAGGGGGTGGGTGGTTGTGTCATGTCTTCCCTAATGTCATCCAGGTGAGGACAAACAAGATTCACTCGGATATTATTATTATTATTATTATTATTATTATTATTATTATTATTATTATTATTATTATTATTATTATTATTATTATTATTATTCGAAGGCATTTGATTGTGAAAATCTTTGAAAACTTTTGAAAGGGGCATTTGGAATTGGAAACACGATAAGACCACAATGGACTGATATTGATTGACTGATTGATATATGTTTAATAAAACTGACCTCAAACATCCGGGTTATTGACGCTGCGTAAACTGATATATGAAATATAAATAAATTGAATAAGACTGATTAATTAATTAGCAAAAGAAAATGCTCTTCAGTGTACATTCAAGGACGGGAACTTCAAAACAAAGACAATGAAAGCTTATGAGTCAAAAGCAATTGCTTTCAAGAACGCCATCTACTAATTGCTTGCATGCTTCATGAGAGGAAAAATGTAATAGGGGAGAGAGAGAGAGAGAGAGAGAGAGAGAGAGAGAGAGAGAGAGAGAGAGAGAGAGAGAGAGAGAGAGAGAGAATTTATGCAGACGTTATTGTCAGTTTCGATCAATTTTTATCTAAGTTTTCCAACAAACGTGCAGACATTGCAAAATATTACATTATAGAACTCCCTCTACTTACATGATAACGTGGTCCAAATAAGGAAAATATAATAACAGAGAGAGAGAGAGAGAGAGAATTTGCACAATTATGACGCAATCAATGTAGACACCACATTCTCCACCAATAACTTTCAGTAACACCAAACTTAACTAAATCCTTGCAACAATCCTTCAGCCATCCCAAAGCACCCCAACTTAAAAAGTTAAATCCTACTGCAATCCTTCGAAGAGAGTCCTTCCAGACGCAGCTCACCTCTCCGGAGACCCCAATTCCAATTCCCCCACTCCCCCTCCCCCTTCCCCTACCCCGCCCAACACTTCGTCAATCTCGCCGGTCTCAGCAAGCCAAAGGCCATCGCTCATCCAGCGTGACCTCCAACACCCCCTTCCCCTTCCCCCTCCCCTTCCTCCCTCCCCTAAACCACCACATCCGAAACCTCATTCCTCCGGCCTGATATTTCACTTACGCTAAGACTCGGATTCATTATGCGAGGTTTGAAAAGTGAAGGCAGGGCACGCTAACTGTCTGTCTGTCCCAAGGAGCAAGTTTTCTCCTGTCTTCTTCTTCTTCTTCTTCTTCTTCTTCTTCTTCTTCTTCTTCTTCTCCTCCCGTGAATCCTGGACGATATACGTCTTCTTTTATTTTTTTATTTCTTCTGTGTGTACGTGTGTGTGTGTGTGTGTGTGTGTGTGTTTTTTTTGTGGGGGTGGGGACGGGGCGTTATTTGCACTGTGACAAAACTCTCATACCTTTCGCCTCACGGAGACAGACGTCCTCGCGTCCTCAAATATTTTCTGCGCAAAAGATGACGTCTGCAAAGAACGGAACTTGCATGCTGCTTGTATGATAATGATGCAAGAGCGTACTCTTCCAGTGAGTTAATATTTCTGTTATTTGCCAACAGGACCAAAATGGACAAAACAAAACATAAAAAATAAAAATAGGTGTCGTTTAACAAAATAAGAATGATTTTCGAATGGAACACAAAGTCAGATATACGAAGTGGAGATGACAAAAAATAATTTTAAATTAAGGAAATCAAATCAGAAAAAAATTATGATTTTAAATTAAGAAAATTAAATCAGAAAAAATTAATTTTAAATTAAGGAAATAAAATCAGAAAAAATTATAGCTTTAATTTAAAGAAAACAAATCAGAAAAAAAAAAATAATTTTAAATAAAGGAAATCAAATCATGAAAAAAGTTTTTGTTTTTAACTTTTTAACCTTCAAACATAAACTACAGAAGCATGAAGAATATTGCCTGACAAAAGGCCTACGTGAGGGAAACACTACCTTGGACTTTTTAAAATATTTATTTGTTTATTTACCTATTTATTTATTTTTTCTTTACTCTTCCACTGGGGAGCGCTTGTACCTCGTCCTAGGAGATCATTACATGATGACAGGCAAAACTAAGAAAGCAAGTGATTAAGGCAACGAGACAGCACACAATTTGGTGCAAAATAAGGAGACCTTTGTTGTAAATTATTATTTAAAAAAATTAAACAAGTAAAAAAATGCGCCGAAGTCTCTTCGGCGCAATCGAGTTTTCTGTACAGCCGCTACGGCGTATAATCAAAGCCTCCGAAAATAGATCTATCTTCCGGTGGTCTCTATATAATGCTGTATAAGCCGCGGCCCATGAAACTTTAACAACGACCCAGTGGTGGCCTGGCCTATATCGTTTCCAGAAGCACGATTATGGCTAACCTTAACCTTAGATAAAATAAAAACTACTGGGGCAAGAGGGCTGCAATTTGGTGTGTTTGATGATTGGAGGGTGGATGATCAACATACCAATTTGCAGTCCTCTAGACTCAGAAGTTTTTAAGATCTGAGGGCGGACAGGAAAAGTGCGGGCGGACAGAAAAAGCCGTCACAATAGTTTTCTTTTACAGAAAATTAAAAACCAGAAGAGTTAAAGAAAAAAAAAATAATAAAAGTTGAGTCGAGAGAAAATGTATGCAGTAAGATAAATGACGTCTGCCATTCGCTGTTCGAAGAATTATCACAGCGAAGGCTGTAAATAAACCGAAGAGAAATGAGTCAGAACAGAATAGCATAAAGCAACACGAGGCTAATTCCTTCCTTCTAAAAAAAGAAAATGCTAATTCATTTCACATCTGAACCGAGAAACCAGCTTTTAAATCATTTCCTTCTCGGCCGCTCAAAATAATAGTTACTGTCATGGAGAGCAAACAGATGGTACATCACGCTTGTTAGGATACAAGCTTTGTTTTCCCGCATGACATTTCTGCAAGGGGAGGGAGAGAGAGGGGGCGCCTGGTTAGGGGAGAGAGAGAGAGAGAGAGAGAGAGAGAGAGAGAGAGAGAGAGAGAGAGAGAGGAGGGGGTTAGGGGAAGGGGGGGAGAGAGAGAGAGAGAGATGTGTAAGAAAGGGGGTTAGGGAAAGAGAGAGAAAGAGAGGCAGACAGAGAGAGAATCTGTTTAACTCTTGCGTTTGGGGGATCCTGTTCTCATGGAATAAAAAAAAAAGAAAAAAATACACTAAAACTCTTACAAATGCATAACACAAATGACAGATGAGATCTGGTACTCTTGCGTCTGGTGTGCTCGTGTTCTCATGGAATTTTCAAAAAATAAGTAAATAAATAAATAAAAACAAGAAAAAATGCGCCGAAGAAACAACTTCGGCGCAGACGAGTTGTCTGTACAGCGTTTAATGCTGTATGAAATTCTCAGCCACGGCCTATGAAACGCTCAGCCGCGGCCCATTAAAATTTCAGCCACGGCCAGGTGGTGGCCTGTGTTGTTGGTACCTATAGCGGTGCCAGGCGCACGATCATGGCTAAATTTAACCTTAAATAAAATAAAAACTACACAGGCTGCAGGGCTGCAATTTGGTATGTCTGATAATTGGAGGGTGCGTGATCAACATACCAATTTGCAGCCCTCCAGCCGCAGTAGTTTTTAGGATCTGAGGGAGGACAGAAAAAGTGCGGACGGACAGACAAATAGCCATCTCAATAGCTTTCTTTTACAGACAGCTAAAAAACTACACTAAAACCAGCACAAATTCATAACACTCAGGACAGATGAGAAGAGATACAACGAAGTGAAAATGAATAATTATATCCGTCCATTGCAATATTTCAATATGTCGCAAAGTTGTAAGACATCGGGTGCAATTTGAGTAACCAGGATGTAGCCTATTCATTCGCTGTCTTGGATGCATTACGAAAATATTAGGCACACGATTATCCTCTTCCGAAAGCTCTTTTTGACAGCGTAATACTCCGCTCCTAGGCCGGCCCCCGCCCCCCTCTCACTGTTACAAGAGCAACGGGGGACATTATAAAGTCCATCTTCAAAAGGAGAAGGAAGTGAAAAAAATCCTTCGAGACGCTCTCCGCTGTCGCTTATAATATAATGCAGCTGTTCAAAAAGCAGCCCCTCCTGCCCCGCTGTCTTGTTCGTCCGCTAGATTTCTATATTCGCTCTTTCGAGGCTCCCTCTCGCCCTCTCTCACCTGCCTGAACCATACCTTTGACAGGGGAAGGAGGAGGAGGAGGGGGAGGAGGAGGAGGAGGAGGAGGATTTTCGACCTGCCTTACAAATTCTCAATTACCAGCCGCTGACAAAACTTCCACCGCGGATGATGTAAAACCGCGGAGATAACTTGATGCCTTATTTTATCTCCCGCCACCTCCGAAAAAGAGCAAAAAAAAAAAAGAAGAAGCAAACTTCAATACCTTTGATTGAAATGTTACCGGGCCTTATTGAAATAACAAGCATCTACGGTGGTTGCCAAGTCGCAGACTCCCGGGAAGGCCTTTTACTAAGGGATTTCCCCAAAAAAAGTTGTTCCCCGGCCGGAGTTTCAGGAGTTCCGGGGCCAACCCTGGCCGATGACATCCCGGGACACCTGTTTCGGGAAACCTCGCGGCCCAAATGATAGCCAACAGCTCAAATCGAGAGGAAAGGACAGACGAGTGTATGGCATCAAGAGCGGCTAAGCACAAGAAGCGAAGGGCCGGCCAGCAGCCACCATTTTTGGCTGGTCCTCCACAGGGGGTCTATTAGAGAAACTCGTACCTCCCTGACAAGCCAACGGATGGATGCGACCTGGGGATAGACGGACATGCCGCCAGCAGCGGGCCAACAGACGGAGGAGGTTATTCTGCTGGCTCGCACTCTATTACTCCTTCTTCTGTTGTCTCGCGGTGGTGGTGGTGGTGGTGGCGGTGATGCCTCTTTTGACGTTCATGTTTCATAAACCTTTTTGCTCCCGAGACGATACAGATGTTTTCTGCAACTCCTACTCGTCAGGACCAGGTCTCCTAAGGGGTTATAAATATTACAGATTTAGAATGCCATAAGCAGTAGGACGACGACGGGGGAAAATGTGGTTGAATCTTTCGGCCGATTTCAAGAAACTATTAAAAAGAAGAAGAAGAAGAAGAAGAGCTGTTTCAACGGCACAGTTTATACAGAACACTTCTATTTGTCTGACGTCCTTCTTACCTGGTAAATGTTTTAAATCAGTGGTTCTTAACCTTTTTATTACCAGGCCCCCTCAAAGAGTTGGTCCTTCCCTGCCCACACCCCCACCCCTCGCATCTATGAGTAAAATTCCCTCCCAGATTTAAACGAAAATAAAAAAAAAAAGAGAAAGAGAAGGGGTGTTTTCATTCTTTTGGGACTGAATTAGTGAGATTCTTAACACTGCTTCTTAGCGACTCTTGTTAAGAGAATAACGAATATAATTAGAGAATTTTCAATTTCACCCTGGGGCTTGTGCCCTCCCCCCGCCCTGGAAATTGCTGACGCCCCCCTAAGGAGGCGCACCCCCGCCCGGTTGAGGACCACTGTTTTAAATAGAACTGCCTTTAGGAAGTGACCTCTTCCAAACAATAATAATAATAATAATAATAATAATAATTAAGATACACGGAATAAGAACATTTACTCAGAAGAACAGTAACAGTAAAGGCAGTAACAAGGGTAATAAATAATGAAAAATGTAAAAATTCGTTACACAGCACTGTGTTGAGAAACACGCTGTGTATGAAACCACCTTCAAATCAGTCTTGGAAAATTGAGAAAATTGAGAAAATATTTGGTAAATGGCCCCAACTAAGTGAAGCTGAGGATTACTTAGCTATGGCCTTTCGTTTTCAACTGTAATGTAATCATGCTCAGTTCAACAGAGCACCAAGTCCCTCTCTTGTCTCTCTCTTTCTCTCTTCCCCCACTGTACGAGACTGACCACCAGGTAAATAAAACACAGCTTAGGTCAACCGACGTGCAATGGGTTCACAGGGACGTGACCAAGTCATTCCGTTCTCGCCAAGGATCGTTTCATTGTGTCTCTGGTTGTGGGCCGAAAGTAATGCAAGCAACCAGACAAGAACGGTGAGAGAGAGAGAGAGAGAGAGAGAGAGAGAGAGAGAGAGAGAGAGAGAGAGAGAGAGAGAGAGAGAGAGAGAAAGAGAGCAATGTACACCTTATAACAAGGGTGAATTAGCAGGGTCCAAAAGTTGACTTCACCAGTCGACTTTCTTTCTGAGTGCACAGAAGTAAGGGTCCAAGAATTCTTCAATATCACTTTAATATCAAGGTGGCAACTCATCCAGCTTTAGGCGGTTCCGTTTCAAAGAATTCTATACAACTCTCGATGCCTGTATGGGACGAACTAGACCACTCACTTCTAGTAGATAAAAGCGTATTTTTCCAGGCTTAAGAAAGATAGTTTTACTTCATTAAAGAGAACGCTATGACACACGCTCCAACTCTAATACTCTCTTTAAAAGCACACTTGGTGACATGAAAAGGAAAATTTATATCTTTAGAAACTTTTCATTGTAAATTCAACTAACTCCTTTCGCCCAAAGGAATTCACAGACGCTGTGCCTTCCTGGAACATTAAATTGTAGCATGAAGAAGAATCAAAATCTTCCTGGAATACTTTGTAATTACGAATGTGAGTCAAACATTCAAGTTTACTATGAATACATGACATTATTTATTTCTCTTTGAACTGAACTGAATATAGAATTTGGGCCAAAGCCAAGCACTGGGACCTATGAGGTCATTAAGCGCTAAAACGGAAACTGACAGTAAAAAGTCTGAAAGGTGTAACAGGAGGAAAACCTTGCAGTTGCACTATGAATCAACCGTTAGGAGAGGGTGGAAAGTAAGATGGAATAAAGAGAATATGAACGGAGGTACAGTAAAAAGAATGAAAGGGGTTAGAAGAGGGTGGAGAGTAAGATGGAAGAAGGAGAATATGAAAGGAGGTACAGAAAAAGGAACTAAAGGGGTTGCAGCTAGGGGCAGAAAGGGTGCTGGAAACAACCTTAATGCCTACAATGCTCCACATGAGGTGCACTGACGGCGCTACTCCCCCGACGGGGTATCTCTCTTTGGTGAATAAATAATCTTGTTTTGTGCTTTGATAAAAAAAACACGCAAGCATTCGAGGAAAATGGCAAGCACAAATAATTGATTATTTCGGCTGAAATAGCAACAAGATGCTATGGGTCTCCTTCAGACACATTACAAAAGACGAAAATTCTTCAGACTTATTACAAAAAACTAGCTTGACTATTACAAATGACAGCCACATATTACAAAAGACACAACTACTTCAGATTCATTAGCAAAGATTCAGCTACTTCAGTCACATCACAAAAGACTGAACCACTTATTAAAAGACTGAACCACTTGTTACAAAAGACAGAACATCCTCAGATGCATTACAAAAGACTGAACTGAATCACTTATTATTGACAGAAATACTTCAGACTCATTACAAATGATTCAACGACTTTACACACATTACAAAAGACTGAACCACTTATTACAAAAGAAAAACTATTTCGAACTCATAACAAAAGACTGAACTACTTCAAGCTCATTACAAAGATAGAACTATTTCAGGGTGATTACAAACGACTGTACTCCAGACTCATCATAAAAGACTGAACTACTCCAGACACATTACAAAGGTCTGAACTGCTTCAGACACATTACAAAAGACTGAACTACTCCAGACCCATCACAAAAGACTGAACTACTCCATACACATTACAAATGACTGAACTACTTCAGACTCATTACAAAAGACTGAACTACTCCAGAGACATTACAGAAAACTGAACTACTCCAGACACATTACAAAAGACTGAACTACTCCAGAGACATTACAGAAAACTGAACTACTCCAGACTCATTACAAAAGACTGAACTACTTCAGACCCATTACAAAAGACTGAACTACTCCAGACATATTACAAAAGACTGAACTACTCCAGACCCATTACAAGAGATTGAACTACTCCAGACACATTACACAAGACTGAACTACTCCATTCACATTACACAAGACTGAACTACTCCAGAAACATTACACAAGCGTGAACTAGTCCAGACACATTACAAAAGACTGAACTACCCTAGACACATTACGCAAGACTGAACTACTCCAGACCCATTACAAAAGACTGAACTACTTCAGACACATTACACAAGACTGAACTACTCCAGACCCATTACAAAGGACTGAACTACTCTAGACACATTACACCAGACTGAATTACTCCAGACCCATGACAAAAGACTGATCTACTCCAGACGCATTATGCAATACTGAACTACTCCAAACATATTACACAAGACTGAACTACTCCAGACACATTACAAAAGATTGAACTACTTCAGACTCATTACAAAAGTTTGAACTAATCCAGACGCATTACAAAAGATTGAACTACTCCAGACACATTATAAAAGTCTGAACTACTCCAGACACATTACAAAAGACTGAACTACTTCAGACTCATTACAAAAGACTGAACCACTTCAGACACATTACAGAATGACAGAACTGCTCCAGACACATTCTAAAAGACCGAACTACTACCAACACATTACAAAAGACTGAACTACTTCAGACATTTTACACAAGAATGAACTGCTCCAGACACTTTACAAAAGACTTAGCTACTCCAGACGCATTACAAAAGACAGAACTACTTTATACCCTTTACAAAAGACAGAACTGCTTCAGATAGATTACAAAATGACAGAACTACTCCAGACCCATTACAAAAGACTGAACTACTTCAGACACATTATAAAAGATCGGACTACTCCAGAGACATTACAGAAAAGTGAACGACCTCAGACCCATTACAAAAGACTGAAGTATTTCAGACCCATTACACA
>NC_089784.1:32840569-32848069 GCF_040412425.1 Macrobrachium rosenbergii
TTATCTTTAAATATATGTAAATATACATAACTATAGATTTGTTTCCCCATTATTATTATTATTATTATTATTATTATTATTATTATTATTATTATTATTATTATTATTATTATTATTATTATTATTATTATTATTATTTTACCGTTTAGATTGTGGAACGGTTTCCCTGAGGATGTTGTGCAATTTGAACCTCGAGAGTTCAAGCGAAGATGCAATGCATCACTACCCTATAACAATTATACTTGCACTTTGATAATTGATTTACATTTTCATCTATCTATTTACTATTTTATCAATTTCGTTCAAATGAAACCTAATATTCTTTAGAAGTTTGAATTTCGAGTCAGAGGCCTCTGTATGCCTGTTCCATATGAATGAGGTTCATCTTCTGAATAATAATAATAATAATAATAATAATAATAATAATAATAATAATAATAATAATAATAATAAGGCGCCCCTGTAACGAGGCTATAATATCGAAAATTAAAGTTACAGTAGTGTTAAAAATAATGTACAGAGTTTTTAACTCTGTACATGAATATCTTCAACACTACTGTGACTTTTCATTTTCAATAATAATAATAATAATAATAATAATAATAATAATAATAATAATAATAATAATCATTATTATTATTATTATTATTATTATTATTATTATTATTATTATTATTATTATTATTATTATTACTGTGAAACGACAGTCAATGTGGGGTTATATTTGCATAGCTCTCATTACTCTTATCGATGATAAAAAGATCAATAAAAAAATACAACAAACCCATAAGCTCTTCGGAAACTCCTGTTTCCTTCTTCCGAGGGTATAGAACAATTTCAAAGAAATATATCAAGTAATCAGTATACGAATGGCTGACTGTCTCGCGGTAAGCGTGTCGCCATCTGCAATGAAAAGTATATTATTATTATTATTATTATTATTATTATTATTATTATTATTATTATTACTCTAGGGAGTAAGGACGGTTATCTGGGTCTAGGGAAGAGTGACAGGACAGATCATCATAGAAGGTTTCTCTCGACTGGTATCCGTCACAGACCCGTATGAATCATGATGACACGACCAATGTTTGCATTTGTTTACTTTAATGATGAGTTTATTATCATATTTTTATCTACTTATTTATTAATATGTTAATATAATTTTCTTTTCTAAATTCTGCTCTATTCCTTCTGTATATGCTATTACCTTCTGTTACTTACACCATATTCTTTGGAAGCTTGAATTTCAAGTCCGTGGGATTGTTCCATATGAATAGGGTTCATCTTCTGAATAATAATAATAATAATAATAATAATAATAATAATAATAATAATAATAATAATCATCATAATAATAATAATTATGTATTCCCTATTACCTTCTGTTACTTCTTTCAAATGAACACGACAATATTCTTTGGAAGCTTGAATTTCGAGTAAATGATCCTTGTTGGCTTCTTCCATATGAACAGGGTTCATCTTCTGAATAATAATAATAATAATAATAATAATAATAATAATAATAATAATAATAATAATAATAATAATAATATTTTATATTATTCTAAGGCCACGTTGCCAGCAAATCTGGGAATTTCCATGTTTGCCTCACTTTCGTTGTATCATTTCTCATCTTTACATTCCATCTTTTTTCTTCTTGACCACCTTTTTCAGCCCCCCCCCCCTCTCTCTCTCTCTCTCTCTCTCTCTCTCTCTCTCTCTCTCTCTCTGTCCTTTTAAGCCTATCATCACGTCTTTCCAGTGAAAGCAGGCATGGGGGTTAATCATAACTCATCCAGGTCTTTTCACATCCTCTCATTTAACTTGACTTCTGCGTCTGTCTGTCTGTCTGTCTGTCTGTGTCAAATCTCGTTCATGAAGTAACTGTAATAAATTAATGCAGTACTGTTGAGGTTCACGTTACTCCTGCTGCCTGTAGTACGATATTGGTCTCGTTCACCTAAAGACAGGTTTCCCCCTCCCCTACCCCTCTTCCCTTCACCTACCCCCCATCCCCCTTCCTCCAATTACCAACCGCAACTTAAGACTTTTTATGCAAGGAGCTGAAGTAAAGTCTTAAGCTCTTGAGATATATGGAATGCAGGCTTCGCATGCACGACGACTCCATTCCCAATTTCCCAGGATACTGCTTCTTTTACTCCCCCTCCCACTCTTTCTCTCCCTCCCTCCTCCCCACCCTCAACCCCGAGCGGTAGGGCGTACCCAGCATGGACAATTTCTTAGCGGGTATTTATGTGACGCGCGCATGTGAAATTAAATTATAAATAGGCAGTAATGAATGTTATTTTCTCGTTCGCTCCATCACACTCCTGAAGGCTCGAAGACCGGAGAAATCCTTTTGGAAGGCGGCGCTGAGGGAGACAACGAGGAACAAGAAATAAAAGAAAGGAAAAAAATAATAAAAGGCAGTTATTATTCTCAGCTACGTATGACTCCCACCAAAGCGTAAATCACCATAAATACGGGCCAATTTGCATTCACCCGAATTTTGATCGTTACTGCGGCGGAATGACTTACCTATAAGGATTCTCTCATCCACCAGAGTTGCTTGACTTAAAAATTCACGCCTTTGTAAAATGGACCTCTCTTCGGGCTTCCTTCAAATGAAGATGAGATTTCATGGCGTGTGGCTTAGGGACTGAATTGAACATAGAATTTAGGCCGAAGACCGAGCACTGGGACCTATGAGGTCATTCAGCGCTGAGACGGAAAATTGACAGTGAAAGATTTGAAAGGTGTAACAGGAGGAAAACCTCGCAGTTGCTATGAATCAATTGTTAGGAGAGGGTTGAGGAAAGTAAGGTGGAAGAAAGAGGGTATGAAAGGAGGTACAGTAAAAGGAATGAAAGAGGCTGCAGCTAGGGGCCGAAGGCCCGTTGCAAAGAACCATAAGTAATGCACCGCAGTGCACCGCATGAGGAGCACTGACGACACTAACCCCCTACGAGATAGCTTAACGACTGATGTTTAAGATAGATGTAAATAGCGGTAATACTCGAAGAGTAACTTACGTATCATTCACAAGTCATATTTGCTTGAATGAATGGAGATAATTTTGCAAGCAAAGTGTGGTTTACAACCCCCTCTGATTACTACCTTTTCCCTCTAAGATGACTTGCTGCAAATATTTTGAATTCTGTTAAATTTGCACATTATTATTATTATTATTATTATTATTATTATTATTATTATTATTATTATTATTATTATTATTATTATTATTACAAGACACTCACAGTAGCACGAGTCTTCAAATGGAGAGACAAATCCACAGTTATGTATATGTACATATATTTAACGATAAATCTGTACAGATTTCCGGAAGTTATCCGTACAGATTTATCTTTAAATATATGCTCATATACATAACTGTGGACCTGTTTCTCCATTATTATTATTATTATTATTATTATTATTATTATTATTATTATTATTATTATTATTATTATTATTATTATTATTATTTTGTGTAATGAAAATCCACAGTTATATACTAAATAAATTATATTACTATATTACACAGACTGTTTTTCACGAGATTGTGAATTTCTTAGCATTATTATTATTATTATTATTATTATTATTATTATTATTATTATTATTATTATTATTATTATTATTATTATTGCGTATACATTCCTACAGGAAGGACTGAATCCTCATTAAGCTGTGTAACCAACCTACACAAAGCAGGTTGCCACTAAGTGACAAACAGTAAATCAATTGTGAACTTATATTGGGGCTAGAAAGAATTGAACGAGCAATTGAGACATTTTCCTGGTACAGTTTAAGATTAAAACAGATATATGAAAAACCACAGCTAGTCTTAAGCCAGTAAAAAATGCGCCGAAGTTTCCTCGGCGCAATGGAGTTTTCTGTACAGCGTATAATACTGTATGAAACTTTCAGCCACGGCCCATGGAACTCTTAACCGCGGCCCATGAAACTCAGACACGGTACTTTGGTGTCCTGCTTTGTTGGTACCTATATTGGTGCCAGATGTACGATTATGGCTAACTTTAACCTTAAATAAAGTTAAAACGACTGAGGCTAGAGGGCTGCAATTTGGTATGTTTGATGATTGGAGGGCGGATGATCAACAAAACAATGTGCAGCCCTCTAGCCTCCGTAGATTTTAAGATCTGAGAGCGGACAGAAAAAGTGCGGACAGAAAAAAGTGCGGACGGACAGGCAAGGCTAGCACAATAGTTTTCTCTTACGGAAAATGAAAAGGGTAAAACTGTTCATTTAATCCTAATATCAAGCCCGGAATATTTAATAACAATAAGTGAAAAAGATATATTAAGAAATATCAATAAAACTGCTCGCTAACAAACTTATGCAAAGTATTGGGACGAGAAAACTTTCAAACATTTAATTACAAAAACGAATATTTCCCCAGATTACAATGATCAAATATCAATTTTAGTTTAATTAAATTGAACTGAATGAATTTCGGCCAAAGGCCAAGTACGGGGACCTATGGGGTCATTTCAGCGCTGAAATGAAAATTGACAGTGAAAAGGTCTGAAATGTATAACAGGAGGAAAACTTCAAAGCAGTTGCACTGTGAATCTACCGTTAGGAGAGGGTGGAAAGTAAGATGGAAGAAAGAAAATATGAAAGGAGGTACAGTAAAAGGAACGAAAGGGGTTGCAGCTAAGGGCCGAAGGCACGCTGCAAAGATCCTTAAGTAATGCCTACAGGGCACCGCATGAGGTGCACTGACAGCGCTAACACCTCCCCCCGCCCTACGGGGAATATCAATTTGAGGAAAATGTGAGATTTCATTTTTTTCCATGAACTCATATAGAATTACCGAGGGGAAACTATTCTTACTTTTTAAAACAGAAACTAAATCAAAGATTCCGGAAAATCTAATCTCTGCAGCGAGATAATCTACACTGACATGATGCGGGAGACCATTTTAGTTTTCTGTGAAAGAAAACTATTGCGCCGGGTTTGTCTGTCCGTCCGCACTTCATTCTATCCGCGGTTTTACTGGCCGTCCTCAGATCTTAAAAACTACTGAGGCTAGAGGGCTGCAAATTCGTTTGTTGATCATCCACCCTCCAGTCATCAAACATACCAAATTGCAGCCCTTTAGCATCAGCAGTTTTTACTTTATTCAAGGTTAAAGTTAGCCATAATCGTGCTTCTGGCAACGATATAGAACAGGCCATCACCGGGCCGTGGTTAAAGTTTCATGGGCAGCGGCCCATACAGCGTTATACCTAGACCACCGAAAGATAGATCTATTTTCGGTGGCCTTGATTAGATGCTGTAGCGGCTGTACAGAAAACTCGATTGCGCCGAAGAAATTCGGCGCATTTTTCACTTATCTACTTTAATCTTCCGGCAACAATAATTTTGTTATCTGCATAAACAAAATCATTCCAAACTACGACTCCGTAGGAAAAATCCTTCGCTTCCCCTCTTCTGTGTCTCACCTTTTCACACTCCATCTCCCATTCCTCGCTGAAGGAAAGGACAGGGGTCCCACAGGCCTCCAGGGGGAATCCATAGGTCATAAATACTGAACCCGGTACCTTTGTAGGGTTAATGTAATCCTGCGCTGAAAGGTAATTTATGAGACGAAAATACTAAATCTATTATTCCGAAACCTCTGGACAGGAAGAATAAAGGCCTTCGGAGAAGTCCTTGGAGGAGTCCTTTGAAGGAGTCCCTTGTAGGAGTTCTTTGGAGAAATCCTTTGGAGGAGTGCTTTGGTGAATCCTCTGGAGAAGTACTTTGGCTTTGGGGAGTCCTTTGGAGGAGTCCTTTGGAGGAGCCCTCTGGAGAAGCCCTTTGGAAGAGTTCTCCGGAGTAGCCCTTTGGAGGAGTCCTTTGGAGAAGTCTTTTGGAAGAGCTATCTGGAGGAGTCCTTTGGAGGAGTTCTCTGAAGAAGACATTTGGAGGATTCCTTTGGAAAAGTTCTCTGGAGATGTCCTTTGGAGGAGTGCTTTGTGGAGTCCTCTGGAGAAGTCATTTGGAAGAATTCTCTGAAGGAGTCCTTTGGAGGAGTCCTTTGGAGAAGTCCTTTGGAGGAGTACTTTGGGGAGTCCTCTGGAGAAGTCCTTTGGAAGAGCTCTCTTGAGTAATCCTCTGAAGAAGTCCTTTGGAGGATTCCTTTGGAAGGGTTCTCTGGAGAAGTCCTTTGGAGGAGTGCTTTGGGGAGTCCTCTAGAGAAGTCCTTTGGAAGAGCTCTCTGGAGAAGTCCTTTGGAGGAGTCCTGTGGAAGAGTTCTCTGGAGGAGCCCTTTGGAGAAGTCCTTTGGAGGAGTGCTTTGGGGAGTCTTTTGGGGAAGTCCTTTAGAAAAGTTCTCTGGAGAAGTCCTTTGGAAGAGTTCTCTGGAGGAGTTCTTTGGAGAAGTCCTTTGGAGGAGTGCTTTGGGGAGTAATCCTTTGGAAGAGCTCTCTGGAGAAGTCCTTTGAAGAAGTCCTCTGGAGGAGTCTTTTGAAAAAGTTCTCTGGAGAACTCCTTTGGAGGAGTCCTCTGGAGAAATTCTTTGAAGGAGTCCTTTGGAGAAATTCTCTGGAGAGGCCCTTTGAAGGAATCCTTTGAAGAATTTCTCTGGAGAAGCCCTTTAAAGGAATCCTTTGAAGGAATTCGCTGGAGAAGTCCTTTGAAGGAGACCTCTGAAGAAGTTCTTTGAAGGAATCCTTTAGAGGGGTCCCTCGGAAGAGTCCTCTGGAGGAGTCATTTGGAGGAGCAAAATGAAAATATATATCAATATTTTTATTAATATATATTTTTACACACACACTCACACACACGCACACACACACATATATATATATATATGATTGCTTATGCGCAAACATAAGTAGCCACGCCGTGTAAACATACACTGACATACATGAACAAACAACCCTACAAACGCAAATGTTATGTAAGCTTTTGTCACTGCGGAAACAAAATATCAGGTTAACACCTTAACTGGAAACAAGAATAATGAGATATATGAAACTATCAGCCGTGGCATATAAAACTTTCACCCACGGTCCGCTGGTGACCGGCGTTGTTGGTACCTATAGCGGTGTCAGACGTACGATTATGACTGACTTTAACCTTTGATAAAACCAAACCTGCTGAGGCTAGATAACTGGAGGGTGGATGATCAACATACCAATTTGCAGCCCTTTAGCCTCAGGAGGTTTTAAGATCTGAGGGCTGACGGACAGACAAATAGCAATCTCAGTAGTTTTCTTTCGCAGAAAACTAAAAATTCAAACAAGATTCATTTCCAGGGTAATATCGAGGATTATGGAGTCATATTACCCTTTAGTTCTGCAACAATTCAGCGAGAAATTACAGAAAGAGTTGCATGATTGAGAGTCGTCCATATACCCATCGTAAGTATTGTCGGTAATATGAGAAATCGTGAGAACGAACACCTGTTCTTTGCCCTCCGAGGCACGCCAGCGCACGCGCGCACGCGCACACGTTTCAACAATATTTAGTCAGCCAATAAAA
>NC_089784.1:32855569-32863069 GCF_040412425.1 Macrobrachium rosenbergii
AGAGAGAGAGAGAGAGAGAGAGAGAGAGAGAGAGAGAGAGAGAGAGAGAGGATGATGTTCTAGCTGAAAAAAGAAACAATAACAGAATAGGGAATTTCACTCACTGAAGAGGAAAACAATTTTATGAGAGAGAGAGAGAGAGAGAGAGAGAGAGAGAGAGAGAGAGAGAGAGAGAGAGAGAGAGAGAGGATTACGCTCCATCCTACAAAAAAAAACTGAATAACAGAATAGGGAATTTCACTCATTGAAGAGGAAAACTATTTTATGAGAGAGAGAGAGAGAGAGAGAGAGAGAGAGAGAGAGAGAGAGAGAGAGAGAGAGAGAGAGAGAGGATAACGTTCTATGCTCAAAAAAAAAAAAACAATAACAGAATAGGAAATTTCCCTCATTGAATAGGAAAACAATTTATGAGAGAGAGAGAGAGAGAGAGAGAGAGAGAGAGAGAGAGAGAGAGAGAGAGAGAGAGAGAGAGAGACGCTCTGTCCTATAAAAAAAAAAACTGAAAAACAGAATAGGGAATTTTAGTCAGTGGAGTTGAAAACAATTTTATGAGAGAGAGAGAGAGAGAGAGAGAGAGAGAGAGAGAGAGAGGATTACGCTCCGTCCTATAAAATAACTGAATAACAGCAGGGAATTTCACTCAGTGGAGTTGAGAACAATTTTATGAGAGAGAGAGAGAGAGAGAGAGAGAGAGAGAGAGAGAGGTTGACGTTTTATGCTGAAAAAAGAAACAATAACAGAATAGGGAATTTCACTCACTGAAGAGGAAAACAATTTTATGAGAGAGAGAGAGAGAGAGAGAGAGAGAGAGAGAGAGAGAGAGAGAGAGAGAGAGAGAGGATTACGCTCCATCCTACAAAAAAAAAAGAAAAACTGAATAACAGAATAGGGAATTTCACTCAGTGACGTAAATTACACAGAAAGGGAGACTGGTAGGAGGAGACGGAGCATCGTCCCTGTGACATATTTAAACGACTCAGATTATATATATAAACAGTTGGGATTGGCAGCCCGGCCCAGGGAGACTTATCTAGGGAACTAAGACTTCATAAAAAGCTAATTGCAGGTATGCCATATCAGAGGGGGCTTGGGGACACAGAGGGGGAAGGGGAGGGGGAGGGGGAGGAGGGAGAGGCGGGGCATCGGAATTATACAATGGTAATTATAGAGATCCTTAAATTCAGTGAAGTGAGTATAATTATAGAGATTCCGAGAGGCTGTGATAACAGGGGAGGGGGGTTTCGGTGGGGGGAAGGTGATCCTCCTTAGGAGGGATTCTCGATTCCCTATAAAGTGATCCAACACGCTCTAATATACCGGACAGTCTCAGCCGGACAGGATTTAATTATGTCTTTGGGAATTTTAATTATTAATGATGAATTAGCGCCGCCCCCGCCGATTTATGGACTCTAATCACACTTCGATATCTATAATTCTTCATCCGTTCTCATAGACCCACACCCTCCCCTCCCCTTCCCCCTCCTACCGTTCAGGAGAGTATACCACCCTCTCCTCCTCACTCTCTCTCCTTCCTTCCCTCCTAACCCTCCCAACCCTCCATAGTAGCCCTTACTTCTCAGTGATATTCTTATGCACCCACCCACCCACCCCCTCCCCCTCCCCGTCCTACTAACCCTCCCAACCCTCCATAGTAGCCCTTACTTCTCAGTAATAACCTTGGGAAGGAGTGAGGAAGGGTTGGGAAGACGATGCAGACATATTCATAAGTTTGTCAAGTGATGGATCTGAGGGCAGCGTTTCCAGACACCTTAATGAGCTGTTAATCCCGTGGCCGGGGTCAATAAATAAAGTCGCATCTTGCCGACTTTTCGAAGAGATGAATGAATAATCAGCAGGTGTTTTGGGCAGGGGAGTCGCAAGCACAGGTGCAGGAACGCTTCGTATTATTTTACTTCTGAAGATGAATTGGTTGTGTTTGAGGTTACGCAGATGAAACCTGATCTCGACATTGCTGTTTGACACTTAAACAAAGACTGTTGTTATTAGTATCTACATATCTGCCAAACATTAGTATGAAACAGATCAAAAGGTCACCAACTTCATGAACGGGTTATTACAGAACAGAACAAGTAAAAAATACGCCAAAGTTTCTTCGGGGCAATCGAGTTTTCTGTACAGCATATAATCAAGGCCACCGAAAATAGATCTCACATGCCGTCGTCTCGGTATAATGCTGTATGAGCCGTGGCCCTTGAAACTTTAACCACGGCCGGTGGTGGTCTGGCCTATATCATTGCCAGACGCACGATTATAGCTAACTTTAACCTTACAAAAAAACTACTGAGGGTAGAGGGGTGCAATTTGGTATGTTTGATGACTGGAGGGTGGATGATCAATGTACCAATTTGCAGCCCTCTTGCCTCAGTAATTTATAAGGTATGAGGGCGGACAGAAAAAGTGCGGACGGACAGACAAAGCCAGCACAATAGTGTTCTTTTCAGAAAAAAAAAACTCTATGCAAATAAGGAAAAACACAACAAAGAAAAAATAGCGTACATTTGAAAGGAGAAAATCATCTACCGATTATACAAACTTGCTGGAACTAATACAAGATAAAAGACTTTTTGTTTTTTTTTTGCTTCGCATGTATCCTCAAGCAAGAAGGCAGAAATTTAAGAGAGTGGGAGACCACGATAAAGAGGCTATGGCAGAGGCATATGTTTAAGACTAATGGCTGTAAGGTCACCACTCTCGCAAGAGGGGAACTGAATGTGACACCATAGACATCACAGCAGTGACAAAAACTGAGGCGAATTAAACTAAATTAGAGATGGGAAGATGATCCCCACTCATATCCACTCCAAAATTCATGTGTCCAGGAAATCTTTATTTCAAAGGAACATAATCCGTCATTCCTCAACAATATAGAACAAGTAAAAAATGCGCCGAAGTTTTTTCGGCGCAATCGAGTTTTCTGTACATCCTATAATCAAGGCCATCGAAAACAGATCTATCCATCGGTGGTCTCGGTATAATGCAGTATACGCCGCGGCCCATGAAACTTTAACCATAGCCCGGCGATGGCCTGTCGTACATCGTTGCCAGAAGCACGATTATGGCTAACTTTAACCTTAAATAAAATAAAAACTATTAAGGCTAGAGGACTGCAATTTGGTATGTTTGATGATTGGAGGGTGGATGACCAACATCCCAATTTGCCGCCCTCTAGCCTCAGTAGTTTTTAAGACCTGAGGGCGGACAGAAAAAGCGCAGACAGAAAAAAGTGCGGACGGACAGGCAAAACCGGCACAATAGTTTTATAGTTTTCCTTTACAGAGATTAAAAAGACCTTAAGATAAGAGATTGTCGAGACAGCAAGTTCTGACGTTACGTACCGCACCGAAGCTGGGATATGATACTACGGTACTTATGAAAGGCAGTGGGGAGAGAGGTTTACCCCGGGGCTGGGCGACACCTAATCTAAATAAACTTTCGTTGTAATACACAGGAAAGATAAATGGATACGATTAAACTGATATAAGGTATTAAAGAGATATTATACGTAATTCAAATTATATTAAGAGTAATTAAAATATCAAAAGTAACTATTTTACTTAAGTGAACTTTTCACAATTACTTCTCAACCGGGCACTGACAACACTTGGGCGTTCCAACATTACAGTTATCTACTTTCATCTCCCAACTGTCATATCTTTGATCGCCCCCCACAGGAAATAACGGCAAATATAAATATCTTCATATAAGAATAACTCTTCCAGCTTCGACTGGATAAGCCGAGATGGCAACGGAGGGGTCACGGCCCAAAAATTTATGGAGGGGCATGTTAGCCTAGGCCTATAGGAGGTAACGTCCGCCATCGCAAGGAGATTTATGGAGTCTATTGTATTATATTCGGAGATGCCGCTGGGATGAGCCCAAGATGTGTCGTCTGAGCGTACGGACTTTCGTGTGTGTGTGTGTGTGTGTTTGTGTGTATGTGTGTATATGTACACTATGTGTGTGCAACTGTGCATATATATATATATATATATATATATATATATATATATATATATATATATATATATATATATATATATATATATATATATATATAAATGAAAGACAGTAAAACCTATTTTCAATTCTCCAAGAGCAAAAACAGAATAATTTGAAGGGCGTAGTAGCAGCAGCGCGCTAATCCCCGTGATTTTCATCCTTTATGAAAATAGACGCGGCTCGAAATAAACCATGAAACAGTAAGGCTTGTGGGGGGGAGGTTGTTTGGGAGTAACCAACACAATAACGTTATCGTAAGAGAGAGTAAATGGAGGGGGAAAGAGGTGTTTGTAGCGTAAGGGTGTGTACCGTAGTTGTAGCGTAGTGTAGATGTGTAGGTCTGTTATATACTTTTGAAAAAACTCTTTAAAGTTTGAAGGTGGCCTGAAATACTTTGTAGATCTGGACGTCTAATCTGACTGGCTAGGAGGAAGCGCATGTATGCTTGTGTGTGTTTGAGTTTGAGAGAGAGAGAGAGAGAGAGAGAGAGAGAGAGAGAGAGAGAGAGAGAGAGAGAGAGAGAGAGAAACAGTCAGGCAGAGTCAGAATTACAGAGAGAGAGAGAGAGAGAGATGGAAATATACCAACTTAGGTAGATACAGAATCCAAGAGAGGGGGGGGAGAGAGAGAGAGAGATGGAAGTATACAGAATCAGACAGACACAAAATCCAAGAGAGAGAGAGAGAGAGAGAGAGAGAGATACAAAATCAGACAGACACAAAATCCAAATGAGAGGGAGAGATGGAGATATACAGAATCAGGCAGACACAGAATCAAAGAGAGAGAGAGAGAGAGAGAGAGAGAGAGAGAGAGAGAGAGAGAGAGAGAGACTGCCGAGCGGCGGACATCCGTCGGGCGGGAAAGAGAGAGTACGAGCATTTGTCGAATCGGCTCCGAAACGCGCAACCGAAACCTGGTGAAATATTCACTTTCATTCGCCGATGAAAGATGCACGAATCGTTGCCTGGAAACCGAAGGCAGCGGTGGCAAAAGCTTCAGCAGTTTCAGCTTCAGGGAAAGCTGTACACGAAATTAAAGGCCATGAAAAGGACACTGGAATAATTCAGAAGCCAGGAATGAGGGCTACAGGAACAAAAGGTCAAGTGACGAGACGGATGAGAATCCCATAGACGAATGGTGAGAATCGCTTCCAGGAAGCCTTGACGATTCTACGCCATAGTGAGCATGTTCTCTTTTAACAATTAAAGCCTTTACAGTCATTTCAGTCTTCTGTAAAAGAAAACTATTGTGCCGGCTTTGTCTGTCCGTCCGCACTTTTTTCTGTCCGCACTTTTTTGTCCGCCCTCAGATCTTAAAAACTACTGAGGCTAGAGGACTGCAAAAGTTAAGTATACCTTAGTGTAACCAGACCACTGAGCTGATTAACAGCTCTCCTAGGGCTGGCCCGAAGGATTAGACTTATTTTACGTGGCTAAGAACCAACTGGTTACCTAGCAACGGGACCTACAGCTTACAGTGGAATCCGAACCACATTATACAGAGCAATGAAATGCTGTCACCAGAAATAAATTCCTCTAATTCTTCATTGGCCGGCCGAAGAACCGAACGCGGGCCTAGGAGAGTGCTAGCCGAGTACGATATCGACCCATCTAATGAGGAACTAGAGGGCTGCAAATTGGTACTTTGATCATCTACCCTCCAATCATCAAACATATCAAATTGCGGCCCTCTAGCATCAGTGGTTTTTATTTTATTCAAGGTTAAGGTTAGCCATAATCGTGCTTCTAGCAACGGTATAGAATATGCCACTACCGGCCGTGGTTAAAGTTTCATGGGCCTTGGCTAATACGGCATTATGCCGAGAGCACCGAAAGATAGATGTATTTTCGGTGGCCTTGATTATATGCTGAACAGAAAATTCGATTGCGCCAAAGAAACTTCGGCGATTTTATTACTTGTTTATAATGTGTTCTTAATGTTTTGTCATATGATTAGCCTCACGGATCTAAATATATAATGATGGAAGTTGCTGCGATCACTCCATGTTCATGTTTCTGACGGAAATGAGGATAAACAACCCTGAGTTTCGATGCGTTAAAATTTTTTGTTGTGTCGGGGGTGTTAATTCCAGTTTTCTTCCAGACAAACATTAACTATATAAGTAGAGTTTTCCGGTACATAATGGCAAATTCTTCCTTTACTGGAGGTTACAGACACAATGGTAAACTTTCTTTATATAATTTACTCAGTGAATAGTACATTCTCTCCCGGAAACCTTCACTCTTGACAACATGGGCCTACAACCAAAACTGTTCCTTCTACCGGACACAGTTTCAACACCAAACAAGTAAAAAATGCGCTGGAGTTGCCTCGGCGCAATCGAGTTCTCTGTACAGCCGCTACAGCGTATAATCACGGCCACCGAAAATTTATCTATCTTTCGGTGGTCTCGGTATAATGCTGTATGAGCCGCGGCCCATGAAACTTTAGCCACGACCAGGTGGTGGCCTATCATATATCGTTGCCAGATGCACGATTATGGCTAACTCTAACCTTAAATAAAATAAAAACTATTGAGGCTAGAGGGCTGCAACTTTGTACGTTTGATGATTGAACGGTGGATGAGCAACATACTAAATTGCAGCCCTCTAGCCTCAGCAGTTGCCAGACGCACGATTATGGCTAAACTTAACCTTGTATAAAATAACAAATACTGAAGCTACATGGATGCATTTTGGCATGATTGATGATTGAAGGGTGGGTGATCAACATACCAATTTGCAGCCCTCTAGCCTCAGTAGTTTTTAACATCTGAGGGCGGACAGAAAAAGTGCCGACAGACAGAAAACTAAAACCTCTGGAATAACACATTTACAGTCATTCAACAGTGTCCACAGTCATCCTGGCACAACAAGCACTACTTCAGACGCCCCTACAACTTTCCCACTTCATTAACAATGCATCTCACGCCCACTCCAGACACAAGCACACTTTCTCTCCTTTCCAGGACTCAGTCTGTCATTGGCCTTCCCAATGTGTCATAACTTGACGATCATCGCTAATCGAAACAAATGTCGTATATCTCTTATACATCTTCTGAATGATACCTATAAATGGACACTGATAAATCAAAAACATATATATATATATATATATATATATATATATATATATATATATATATATATATATATATATATATATATATACATACACACATACTTGTTCAAAACTACAACGAACATTACGCGAACTGTTCCCATTAAATAAAAATCAGTCTGATGCAATGATACCTATACATGGGCACTGATAAACTAAAAACATAACATTATATATATATATATATATATATATATATATATATATATATATATATATATATATATATATATATATCTATATATATATATACAGTATATATACATACTCGTTCAACACTACAACGAACATTACGCGAACTGTTCCTACTAAATAAAAATCAGTCCGATGCAAATATAAAAATACAAATACGGTCAGAAA
>NC_089784.1:32868069-32873069 GCF_040412425.1 Macrobrachium rosenbergii
CTCCTCCTCCTCCTCCTCTCTCTCGTCTCCCTCCTCATCTTCCTCCTCTTCCTCCTCCCTACGTCCTCCTTATCTTCTTCCTCCTCTGCTAAGGAAATTTTCTTCCTCTCCCTCCTCCTCCTCCTCTTCCTCCTCCTCCTCCTCCTCCTCCCCCTACGTCCTCTTCAATCTTCCTCCTCCTCCTCCTCCTGCTTCTTCTTCTTTTCCTCCTCCTCATCTTCCTCCTCCTCCCTACGTCCTCCTCCTCTTCCTCCTCCTCCTCCTCCTGCTTCTTCTTTTCCTCCTCCTCTGTTAAGAAAATTTTCTTCCTCTCCCTCCTCCTCCTCCCTATTTCCTCCTCATCTTCCTCCTTCCCCTCATCCTCCTAATTCTTCTTTTCCTCCTTCCCTTTGTTAAGTACACAAGGTGAAGTGAAGGACAGGAGGCATCTTGTACATAAAACAATTTATTGGCCTACGTTTCGCGACTTACTTTCCAGTCGCATTTTCAAGGCTGAAACAATTTTAGACACTATAATAGTTTAACTTTACATTTAAAAACACTCATATAAATTACACTGAAAAAAGTAAAAACAGAAAATCAATGAAAAGTATGAGATAAAAGATAAATAGTAAAAGATATTCAACATAAAACTACACACAAGAACCCACCCAGAGCAGTGAAAATGAGGAGACTGAAAAAAAACATTTTACAAAACAATGACAATATGTCAGTAAATCATCAAATTAGGCTACAAACAGTTGCGTACATAACAACTGGGTATTTAGTTATTGTCTTTTTTATTAAAAGATTCCAAATTGTTCAGGTCAATTTCATTGTTAACCCTTCCAACAACTTTGAAGTCTTTACATTCTATGTAGGTTCTACATATTTTGGAGTGATTTCTTATGTTGGAATGTTCAGGGTTGGACAGCCTACTACCACTTCTAAAACTCAGTCCTCTATGTGCTTCAGTGCGAACCCTCAGCGGCCTCCTTGTGCATACAACACAGGTCCCAACGATTACATCCCGGGCACGTATAGGCCTACTTGCACGAGGTGGATGCTGTTTACCAGAATATCTGATGGGCGCATGGCAGAACTCCGTGGGACTTAGCTGGTGCGTTCAGTGAGCAACCTTCTAGGGATGACCACGTTTTGGACGAAGCGTCGAAGCCAGCTATAGTTTGCAAGGTAACGAATCTTTGATTGTGCCCTGATTTCTGCCAAAAAGGTAAATGTCTCAAGGAGGTCACTTAATCAATATCTCTGACTAGTTTCTTCGTATTTCGTTAGACCAACCTTGAGATATCATGTTAAACACCTTTCAAACTTCCTCAGTGGAAAATGCAGAGCAGAAAACGGACTGATTTACAGGCAAAGACCACTGACCTCATTTAACGCCAGTAATATACAAAAAGAAGGCAAATAAACCAATCAGAATCCACTAGAGCATCGAGAGGCAAGAAGAAGCCTCGCTGAAGTCAGAAGAGAAAAGACGAAGACGAATCTACCCAAGCATAGAAAACGGGAACACGCTCGACCGATGCGAAGAAGGCGGGGGAGGAGGCAGGCGCCTGCCTACACATTTCCTTCCCTCCGGACAACGACGGAGCCCAATATATTAGAGGGAAATACGACCAAGTTTATGGCAACTTCACCATCTCTCAACCTGCAATTAGCTTAATAAGAATGCTCCCTTACCAATATCGAAGAGGCAGCGGCCGTGATCCACAACTTCTCGGTATGGCTCCTCCTTGGCTTTATAATTACCACATTTATCTGACGTACGGGATTAAGCTGATATTCGGTTCGCAGGAACGCGGCTTATAAAAATAATGGCAGCGATAGCTGTGAAGCCTAGTAATGGTTCAGACGAGCAGGAGGAGGAGGAGAAGGAGGAGGAGAAGGAGGTAGAGGTATTGGAGGAGGGGGAGGAGGAGGTGGAAGAAGAAAAAGGAGGAGAGGTGTTCGCCTTTGATACACTTGATGTATCGGTTACTGGTCTTCATATTGATGTGAATGCGGAGCGCCTCTGCTCACGTCAGAGCCCGATAGGGCGTAGAGCAATATGTATGTATATATACTCGTACATACGTAAGTACACCACACACACACACACACACACACACACACACACACACACACACACACACATATATATATATATATATATATATATATATATATATATATATATATATATATATATATATATATACCTGAGACTCTTCTTGAGGGTTCATAAAAAAGAAGTACACCCATATATTCCACTGACATACTATATCACTAGTTCGCCCAGCAGCAATTCTGTATCAAATTGGGTAATGACTAGGGCATATATTCTCTGTTCCCACATTAGACTTCGTCAGGGTTGCTCTTCAATACATACACCGAAGCACTGAATGTTAAACAGCTCATTCACAATCGAATACACTATCAATAAAAAAAATCTGCCACTTCGATGATACAGTTCTAAAATTTCTCCACGAATGTAATGTCACCATCAACTAATTGATGATATCTCCTATAGGAGTGCAGAGGACAATGACATACATGACCAGTGCATGTTGCTTTGCTCCCGGGATCTCTTTGGCATGTTGAAGAGAAACAAAAATGTCTCAGGAATTACAGTCAGTTCCTCGGGAATGAGTCAGTTCCTCGGGAATTACTCTAAGTTCTCCGGGAAGCAGAGTGAGCCCCTCGGGAATCATAGTCTAATTCCATTGTAATGACTATCAATTTATCGGGAATCGTAGTGAATTCCTCTGGGTTCATGGTCAGTTCCTCGGGAATCACATTCCATTCCGTTCTCTGGAATCACAGTAATTTCTTTGGGAATCAGGGTCAGTTCTCGGAATCACAGTCAGTTCCACGGGAAGCACAGTCAATTCTTCGGGAATCGCAGTCAAATTCCTCTGGAATCACAGTAATTTCCTCGGGAATCGCAGTCTAATTCCTCAGGAATCAATCATTTCCTCGGGAATCGCAGTCTAATTCCTCGGGAATCACAATAATTTCCTCGGAAATCACAGTCAGTTCTCTAAAATCACGGTCTGTTTTTTGTAATAACGGCCAGTTCCTCAGGAATCACAGTCAGGTTTTTGGGAATCTGAATAATTTCCTCCGGAATCAGAGTCAGTCACTTACTCGGAATCGCAGCCTGTTCCTCTGGAATCACAATCACTTCTTCTGGAATCAATCATTTCCTCATGAATCACAATCTAATTTCTCGGGAATCACAGTCACTTCTTCGGGGATCAATCAGTTCCTCATGAATCAGTCTAATTTCTCCGGAATTACCGTCACTTCTTCGGGAGTCAATCAGTTCTTCATGAATCTCAGCCTAATTTCTCGGGAATTACAGTCACTTCTCCGGGAATCAATCAGTTCCCCATGAATCACAGTCTAATTTCTCTGGAATTGCAGTCACTTCTTCAGGAATCAATCAGTTCCTCATGAATCACAGTCTAATTTCTGAGAATCATAGTCAATTTTTCGGGAATCAAAGTTCCTCATGAATTACAGTCTAATTTCTCGGGATTACAGTCACTTCTTCGGGAATCAATCAGTTCCTCATGAATCACAATTTAATTGCTCGGGAATCACAGTCACTTCTCCTGGAATCAATCAGTTCCTCGTGAACCTTAGTTTAATTTCTCGGGAATCGCAGTCACTTCTTCGGGAATCACAGTCACTTCTTCGGGAAACAATCAGTTCTTCATGAATCTCAGTTTAATTTCTCGGGAATCACAGTCACTTCTTCGGGAATCAATCAGTTCTTCATGAATCACAGTCTAATTTCTCGAGAATCACAGTCACTTCTTCGGGAATCACAGCCACTTCTTCGGGAATCAATCAGTTCTTCATGAATCACAGTCTAATTTCTCCGGAATCACAGTCACTTCTCCGGGAATCAATCAGTTCCTTATGAATATCGTTTTAATATCTCGGGAATCACAGTCACTTCTTCGGGAATCAATCAGTTCTTCATGAATCACAGTCTAATTTCTCCGGAATCACAGTCACTTCTCCGGGAATCAATCAGTTCCTCATGAATCTCGTTTTAATATCTCGGGAATCACAGTCACTTCTCCGGGAATCAATCAGTTCTTCATGAATCGCAGTCTAATTTCTCGGGAATTACGGTAACTTCTTCGGGGATCACAGTCCTTTTTCGGGAATCAATCAATTCCTCGTGAATCAGTCTAATTTCTCGGGAATCACTGTCAACTCCACTGAAATTCCAATCACTTCCCTTTTTGCCCGAAACTTACTCGAGGGTCCGTGAGACATACATTATTACTGCTATTAATATTGGCATTCTGAGGCGTCTTACAAATGCTCAGTTCACAGATGTTAGAAGAAGACCGCCTTAATAACCTAAAAATGGTCACCAGTCAAAATCATCCAAAATCTTTTAAAACAGTGAAGTGAATAAATGTAGAACATGGAAAAAAGATGGGGCTTGTTTATTTTTAGTTTTCTGTAAAAGCAAGCTTTTGCGCCAGCCTTACAGTATATGCCCGTCCAAACTTTTTCTGTCCGCCCTCAGATCTTAAAAACTACTGAGGCTAGAGGGCTGCAAATTGGTATGTTGATCATCCACCATCCAATCATCAAACATTCAAGATTGCAGCCCTCTAGCCTCAGTAGTTTTTATTTTATCTAAGGTTAAATTTAGTCACAATCTTGCTTCTGGCAACGATGTAGGACAGGCCACCACCGGGCCGTGGCTGAAAGTTTCATGGGCCGCGGCTCATACAGCATTATAATCTGTACAGAAAATCGTTTGCGCCGAGGAAACTTTGGCGCATTTTTGTTTGTTTATCACTGTGCTGTCCACTCCAATAATTACCTTCACTGAGAGATGGGGGCTGCTGGACAAACTGATGTCATAGGATTTATGATTCGGTCACATTAATTAATACTCGAAATTTATTATATCGTTTCTCTTATCCTGTACTGCCATCCGTAGCCTGACTTTCATTATTATGCAAATGTTACATCAGGAAATGATA
>NC_089784.1:32875569-32888069 GCF_040412425.1 Macrobrachium rosenbergii
TATATATATATATATATATATATATATATATATATATATATATATATATAAGCAAAGCTTGATTAAAAACACACTTGCTGAAAATATGGTGATCACTCAGAAGTAAAAGGAGGAAACTGCTAAAAGAATTTGAACAGATCCACTCCCAGAAAAAAAAGTGTACGACTGAGAATACCTTATATGAACGTGGGACGAGGTGGCAATCATTACGAGGTAAGAGAAAGTATTAGCTAAAAAGAATCTAAACAGAGATAGCATGAAAAGTTTATCAGCTTTCAAGTGCACATATGCCGATGCATAAAACTGACAGCTATATTTGTAGTTCAACATACGCATTAATTAATGTAATCACACAACCACGAACATAATCGTAATTATAGGTGTGTGTGTGTATCTATAAGTGTAGCCCAGTTATATAGAATGGAATGGAATATAGAGTTTAGGCCAAAGGCCAAGCACTGGGACCTATGAGGCCATTCGGCGCTGAAAAGGAAATTGAGAGTAGGTAGGTCTGAAAGGTGTAACAGGAGGAATACCTCGCTGTTGCGCTTTGAAATAATTGTTAGGAGAAGGTGGATAGCAAGATGGAAGAAAGATAATATGAATAAAGGTAGAGTAAAAGGAACGAAAGGGGTTGCAGCTAGGGGCCGAAGGGGCGCTTCAAAGAACCTTTAGTAATACCTACAGTGCACCCCGTGAGGTGCACTGACGGCACTAACCCCCCTACGGAGAGCCCAATTAATAGACTTCCATTCGTATACCCTTATTTCTACTGTATTCGAATGGAACTTGGAAACAATCAAACCGAAAAATAGCACAACGTATTTACAGTAGAAGGAAATCTGATCATTCAGTTTCAGAGCGTGACTATACTACACTCAACTCACCGCCAAGGACATAATCCACTGATTTGATCAACAGAGGCACAATGGTTTTTCAATTATTTTTATTTATTTATTTATTTATTTATTTATTTATTTTGTCAGGAATCGACCAATGCCACTGCATCTGTGCCAGGATCGAATTCCTGGACCTCTTGTTATTCTACATATGGAGCTTTATCAGAAATTATGTTGTTCATAGGTCATTATTCAAATTGCAAGGAAGATTCAAAATCGGAAAAAGAACAGTGAAAGGAAAAGGAAGAGAGAGAGAGAGAGAGAGAGAGAGAGAGAGAGAGAGAGAGAGAGAGAGAGAGAGAGAGAAACTGATTAGATGGAAAACATTTTATTAAAGATATGATATCCTACAAACTTCCACGTTCAAAGTTATTAAAGATAATTCAGTGTGCAAGCTTCCATATTATTATTTACAAACACAATTCATCCGAACTGTGAATCCAGGAAGTGTAAAGTAACGAGAGAGAAATCCTTGCAAAAGGACTGACCACCTGCAGTGACAGTTACCCGTCCAGGTTGTCGAAATATCTTGGCAAGTGGGAAACCGTTCTGGCAAATGTACAATATCCTGACAAAAGTAAAAATCCTACGAGTTCGAAATTCGCCCCACAAAAAAAAAAAAAAAGGAACCAGGGAGGGGGGCGTGAGGGGGAATGGGGTTGGAAGGGAGGTTTTGACTCACATTACACCCCTGACTAAATACATCAATGGATATAATAACGAATGAAATAGTAGTCAATGGAAAAATGGGAAAACTACGTAGCAGGGGCTTCAAGCAAGTGACATATATATCAAATCCCACTGAATTCGCGGACCCTCCTCACCGTCTCCGCAGGGAAGAGACTTGCCAAATTTTAATAATGACAGTAATGGCAATGACGACAATAATAATGGCTTTTTCCGGACCAAAGGAACTCCCCCCAAAACTCCTTCCCCCACTATCCACGCCCCCTTCCCCCTTCCCAAACAATCTCTTTCTTCCTCTTCCCCAAATCTCCGAAACACCCTTTCCAGTTCGCGTTGTCCCAGGGCCCTCCTGGACCACCCTCCCCCTCTTCCTCCTCCTCCTCCTCCACGGTGTATCCCACCGGCGGAGAGAGGGCTCCAAAGGACATGTCATCAGGGCTACAGATTCGTGAAATTTAGTGCATCTCCTGACTGTGAGGAACAGGACATAACTCTTTCTGGCTCTGACAGGACGTCAAAGGGAGCCCCGGCCACTCGTCACACATTCTGTGGAGGAAAACCGTTAAAGGAAAGCATCGGTCATGGACGCCAAGTCCGCTGGGAGTCACTCAGACACAGGATCCTACTTTTGCTTCTGCTTCTGTCCCTGCTACTGCTACTGCTGCTGCTACTTCTGCTTCTGCTACTACACGCACATTCTCTCTCTCTCTCTCTCTCTCTCTCTCTCTCTCTCTCTCTCTCAATATGAATATTTGCGGGTGTCTTTTCATGAAATCTCTCTCTCTCTCTCTCTCTCTCTCTCTCTCTCTCTCTCTCTCTCTCTCTCTCTCTCTCTCTCTCTCTCTCAGTATGAATATTTGGGTATGTTGTTTTTCATGAAACGACTGAATCAAGTATAGCTTGCGACAGCTATGAGAGAGAGAGAGAGAGAGAGAGAGAGAGAGAGAGAGAGAGAGAGAGAGAGAGAGAGAGAGATTATGATTCCAAGCACTGCATGTGGCTGGAAATCTCCACGTGATCTAGAGTCCTTCCCTCAAAAGAAAAAAAAACTGATAGCCAGCATGTGCACCAATAATCGACTTAAATCTAAAAGCAACAAAATAACAACCAACGTCAAGAAATAGCAATAATGGTTTTTAATAGCTCTATATCTTGACATCTCATAGTTTTGATTTAATTCATCATTGCTCGAATACGCATCTCATTATTCGGTACAACATACTACCCATATCACAGAAGGAGCTACGTCATTCATATAATTCAATAACTCTTAATATTTAATGTTCTTGTACACATTGATCAAAATGTAGTTTGTTGTGTTAAGGTGACTTTCGGTTACCTTTCTTTTATATTGTTCATTTATTCATTTATGTCATTAATTATATATTTTATTATTAGCTTATGTTTATATTTTTGCTTGTTTTCTTAAATCTATTTTCCTGTTCATGTTTGTGTATTTCACTCTTTTATTTCCGTACCTTCATTTATTTATTTCATTAAAGTTTGTGTATTTGTTTATTTACTTTTTCAATAATTTATTTATTTATATGTTCACATATATTAATTTATTTACTTACTTATTGCTTATCCAGTTATTTTCAGTAAGAGGAACAGGATATCCATGTCGTTGCTCGCTGCATGGAAATAATAATTATTTGATTTTGTCATTTCCCTTTTTTTCACGTGCAACAGGAAATGTGTATTGATAAGGAAAATTCCGGAAAGCCAAATATTATAGGCTACAACAAAACAGGATATTGGAAGTACAGAAATATCATGTCGGGCGATAAGCTGTTGTGACGGGACTTTTCCTATTAACTTTTTTTTTTTAGAAAATGCAAAAGTATTTCTTTAAAGATTTGGGGGAAACGAAGAAGAAAGACAAATATTATTAGATATGTTGAAAAAGAAATAATGAAATGATGAAGCAATTCCATACACACACACACACACACACACACACACACACACACACACACACACACACACACATATATATATATATATATATATATATATATATATATATATATATATATATATATATATATATGTGTGTGTGTGTGTGTGTGTATGTGTACGCATTGCTTTCTATTATATAGAGACAAAGCTCAGCAGACTAACATCTATTTCTGTACGATAAAACGACTCTCACTAAGCCTATCACGATGAGATGACCTTGGATGATATTTTTTCTTTCTGATCCTGTTGATTCGATTTTTCTTTTTCTTTTTTTTTCTACATGACAACGGCAAAGAGGCCAAGAAACAATACATTAAGGATATACATCTAATCAAGGATATGTGCTTCCAGTGGGTAACTGAAACGTAATCATTGTAATAATCCGATTTCAAAAGACGAAGATATACCGCTCCATTGCTAAAAAAAATATTAATGACAAAAACATCAAGATGACTGAGCCATGAGCCGGTGAAAATAAAAACAGGGTATCCGAAATGAAACCAATCAACCAAAATAAATTTAAGAAAATGTAATATTCTTCATGGAAATAAATATTTTTCCACCCTTATCAATATCCGACTTCAGATATACCATTCCATCACCAAGAAAATATTAATGAAAATTCATCAATACGATTAAGCTAGTGGAAATAGAAACAGGATATCCGAAATTAAATCAAACAATTAAAATAAATGTAAAAAAAAATTATTCTTCATGAAATTATTTTATTCATCTATATCAGTCAATAGCACTAATTTTGCATTACTTTTGAGAGCAAATAATTTTCCTTTAATTAACGCTATAAAGACGCAACTCACCAACAATATCCATCCCCGTAGTTGGGTAGGGCTGTCAGTGCGCCTCGCATGGTGCACCGTAGGTATTACTTAAGACTCTTTGCAGCGTCCCTTCGGGCCCTAGCTGCAACCCCTTTCATTCCTTTTTCTGTGCCTCCCTTCATATTCTTTCTTCCATCTGACTTTCAGCGCTCTTTAGCAATTGGTTCATAGTGCAACTGCTTTGAGGTTTTCCTCCTGTTACACCTTTCAAACCTTTTACTGTCAATTTCCGTTTCAGCGCTGAATGACCTCATAGGTCCCAGCTCTTGGCCGTTGGCCTAAATTCTTTAGTCCAATCCAATCCAACAATGTCCATGACGAGACACATAAGAGAGAGAGAGAGAGAGAGAGAGAGAGAGAGAGAGAGAGAGAGAGCAGAAATCACGTCACAACAGCAAAAACCTTCCCCACCCCCACAGAAAAAATCAGAAACCGAGTGGTTGTAGTTTCGGCACAGTTGTTGCTGTTCCTGGTGGCGTATATTCCGCGCGTTTATCTCTGCATTCATGTATTCATTTATTTGGGGGGGTGGGGCGGGAGGGGGCATCTATCGCCGAGCCGCATCCCGGGCCGATTGAATCAATTATCCAATACTTTATGTTTTGACGCAAAACGCACGAGACTCCATAATAAACATTTCAAAGGCCTCGGTTGTAAATATCTAAATGTTTATATATAGCGTAAGTTAATACCCTAAACAGCCATTTACGGGTTCGCGGGAAAATATACCGGCCCAACAAACAAGCGAACTACATAATTCAAGGCGAACTCAAATCCAATTGGCTGCAAAACCATAAACATTTCATGCACTTGAATTTATCGTTAAAACCCCCTCCCCCTCCCCCTCTCTCTCACTCCCACCTCCCTTTTCAACCCCCTCCCCTCCCCTCCCCCCTTCTCTGAAACGGAAGCACACCTGTGATGTACCTGTCAGTGCTTTCAGTCGGTAACTCTGAAATCGCTGGGGTGGGCTAAGAAAGAAAATTGGGCGATGGAAAGCAGATTTTTTTCTTTTCGCTGGAAGAAATACCCCTGCCTCACCCGCCCACCCCACCTCCTTTTCAACCCCCTTCCTCCCACCTTCTCTGAAACGGAAGCACACCTGTGATGTACCGGTCAATGCTTTCAGTCGGTAGCTCTGAAATCGCTGGGGTGGGCTAAGGAAGAAAATTGGGCGATAGAATGCAGACTTTTTTCTTCTTGCTGGAAGAAATACTGTAGCCCCCCCCCCTTCCACTCCCACTTCCCTTTTCAACCCCCCTTCCCTCCCCCTTCTTTGAAACGGAAGTACGCCTGTGATGTACCTGTCAGTGCTTTCAGTCGGTAGCCCTGAAATCGCGGGGGTGGTCTAAGGAAGAAAATTAGGCGATGGAAAGTAGATTTTTTCTTCTCGCTGGAAGAAATACCCCCTACCCCTCCCATTCCCACCTCCCTTTTCAACCCCCTCTCTCCCCTCCCCCTTCTCTGAAACGGAAGCACGCCTGTGATGTACCTGTCAATCCTTTCAGTCGGTAGCTCTGAAATCGCTGGGGTGGGCTAAGGAAGAAAATTGGGCGATGGAAAACAGATTTTTTCCTCTCGCTGGAAGAAATTGCCCCCTACCCCTCCCATTACCACCTCCCTTTTCAACCCCCCTCCCCTCCCCCCTTCTCTGAAACGGAAGCACATCTGTGATGTACCTGTCAGTGCTTTTAGTCGGTAGCTCTGAAATCGCCGGGTGGGCTAAGGAAGAAAATTGGGCGATAGAATGCAGACTTTTTTCTTCTCGCTGGAAGAAATACCCTCCCTACCCCTCCCACCTCCCTTTTCAACCCCCCTCCATTCCCCATTCTCTGAAACGGAAGCACACCTGTGATGTACCGGTCAGTGCTTTCAGTCGGTAGCTCTGAAATCGCTGGGTGGGCTAAGGAAGAAAATTGGGAGATAGAATACAGACTTTTTCCTTCTCGCTGAAAGAAATTGTCCCCTCCCCCTTCCACTCCCATCTCCCTTTTCAACACCCCTCCCCTCCCCTCCCCTCCCCTCCCCTCCTCCCTTCTCTGAAACGGAAGTACACCTGTGATGTACCTGTCAGTGCTTTCAGTCGGTAGCTCTGAAATCGCTGGTGGGCTAAGGAAGAAAATTGGGCGACGGAAAGTAGATTTTTTCTTCTCGCTGAAAGGAATAGACATTTGACTGGATTTTGAATTGACAGGACACTTCAGGTATGTAGGTATATGTCTTCTTTTTGCGTCATTTAATTTTTAGTTTTCTGAAAAGAAAACTGTTGTGCCGGCTTTGTCTGTCCGTCCGCACTTTTTTCTGTCCGCTCTCAGATCTTAAAAACTAAAGAGGTTAGGGGGCTGCGAATTGGTATGTTCATCATCCACCCTCTAATCATCAAACACACCAAATTGCAGCACTCTAGCCTCACTAGTTTTTATTTTATTTAAGGTTAAAGTTAGCCATAATCGTGCGTCTGGCAACGATATAGGACAGGCCACCTCCGGGTCTTGGTTAAAGTTTCATGGTTCGCGGCTCATACAACACCGAAAGATAGATCTGTTTTCGGTAGCTTTGATTATACGATGTACAGAAAACTAGATTGCGCCGAAGAAACTTCGGCTCATTATTACTTGTTTCTCTCAAGCCCAGGAGCTGTTAGTCTCGGTGGAGGCCTACTTCCAGCCCAGGGTCTTCCTTTTCTAAGTGTACGTGAAATATGAGTAATTACTCTATGTAACATTTTTCTCAGTTTATCACTACTTACAATTAACATATACCCATGAATTCTAATTTCTTTGTATAGCAAAACTCATAACTAGATTAAGTCGCGTTTGACTTCATTTACAGCTGAGGATGTCAACTGCCTCAAGATTAGAACTAGCAGAACTGTCATGCCATAATAGAAACAATAAATAACAAGTAAAAAATACGCCGAGGTTTCTTCGACGCAATCGAGTTTTCTGTACAGCATAATAATGCTGTATGAAACTCTCAGCCACGGCCCATGAAACCCTCAGCCACGGCCCATGGAACTTCCAGCCACGGCCAGGTGGTGGCCTGCGTTGCTGGCATCTATAGAGGTGCCAGACGCACGATCATGACTAATTTTAACCTTAAATAAAATAAATACTACTAAGGCTATAGGGCTGCAATTTGGTATGTTTGATGATTGGACGGTGGATGATCAATATACCAATTTGCAGCCCTCTAGCCTCAGTAGTTTTTAAGATCTGAGGGTTGACAGAAAAAGTAAGGACGGACAGACAAATGGTCACCTCAATAATTCTCTTGCACAGAAACATAAAATACGCGGCATATTAAGCTCCTTCAATGAGAAAAAAATGTCAGTAATTAAACACTGTACGTTTTTTTTTTTTTTTTGCGTCAGAATTAACTACATAGCATTTGGCTTCATAGCTGAAAACTATGTTAGATTTAAACAAAGAAAAAGCTTTCAGATAACAGCAAGGGATATAATATTTTCATACCATGACATGATACCCAATGTCATATAAAAGACGCCATAAGACTTCATAGTACTTGTGAATTAAGTTCCTGTATACGAAAACGCTTCAGATATTAAAGATAAAAATAAAAAAAAAGTTAAACGAAAACGTAAGCAAAAAAAAGGCCAACTCGCAGCTTTGCAAATCCGAAAAGGATTGACTCAAACAATACTACATATCTTATGACAGATTAAAAAAAAAGGAAAAAGAAATATCTGATTCAGAAAGACACTTGCGCAGTATTGCCCACAATGTGAGCGCATAAAACGTATTCATATTGAAAAAAAAAAAAAGAAAATACACATTTTTTCCCACTATTCTCTCCGGCTGAGTCCCTTTTCATTGATTATCAAACAACAATGTGGTATCTGCTCGTTGCTTGCTGCATACTACGGACAGTCATTTTACTCACAGAAGAGAGGGTTTGCAAGACTTTGATCAAATGGCTAGGGTACAGAAACCATCACCCAATACATATCAATGGATGGATAGCTATAGATATAAAAAAAAGGAAAAATGATAAAAATTTACACGAGAGAGAGAGAGATATAAAAACGAATGAAATAAAGGGTTGGAGAGAGAAAGAGAGAGAGAGAAAGAGGGAGGTGTAAAAACAGAAAAAAAAAAAAAGAAATTCGAACAGAACAGAGCTTTTGTCGCCGGCGATATCACTCAAAAACATTTTTACCTGTGGCATTCAGGCGAACCCGTCCATATATATATCCTTTCATTTACCTGGGCTCCTCGTCCAAATGGCTGCGTATCACCCCGAACAAAAGGTGAGATATCTATGCATTTGAATGTCTTTGGAGGAAACTGCATATGAACTTATGGATCACTCCTTCTGCTGACTCTCTTTTCTTTTATGATCATATTTTCAATTCCCTTTTCGCTTTTACTTCCCCCTCCCCACCCCACCCCCCCTCCCCGTGAATAACAGTGAATAACAAACAAACGCCGCCCCGCTATATTCCGCTTTCGTTCTCTTTACTTTTTTATCACTTTTTATTTTTGTTTTGTTTTATTTATTTTCCTCTCGTTCGCCCCTTTCTCCTCTTTTAGTCCAAGCCCTTTGATTTATCCAACGTATACATACATTTCTTTCTGCGAATCCCCCCTAGTCAGGGATATAAATATATATATAAATATATATGTGTGGACTCTTACGACGTGATTTAGTGAAGCTCTGTTCGTCTAATCATGTCATTTACATCTCTCGCCTTCATGTCATTTCTTGAAAAGGCTTTGTTTCTCCAAGATCTTCGCTTCATTCTTTTCTCTCTTCCTTCGTTTATTTCTCCTCTGGTCATCATTCTTCTTCTTCTTCTTTCGTATTCCAGTATACAGTAATCCTCTTCTCTCATATTTGGGTTGTCAATATACGCCTTGGTCAGGTCAGCAACGTGACCTTGTTCTAACACTCTGGATGCGGGTTCGAATCTTGCTACGGGCATCAGAATTACTTCATATTCTTGCATTTGGATCTAAGGCTTTCAAGGGACAAGCGTATCCAAAGAGTGCATAGAATTCCAGGAGTTAAGAGGGCATTGTGGCTATTACAATTACATACCTCTGAACATACTTTGAATTGAATTGAATGTAGAATTTAGGCCAGAGGCCAAGCACTGGGACCTATGAGGTCGATTCAGCGCTGAAATGGAAATTGACAGTGAAAGGTTTGAAAGGTGTTACAGGAGGAAAATCTCGCAGTTGCACTATGAATCAATTGTTAGGAGAGGGTGGAGAGTAAGATGGAAGAAAGAGAATATGAAAGGAGGTACAGTAAAAGGAAAAAAATGGGTTGCAGCTAGGGGCCTAAGGCACGCTGCAAAGAACCTTAAGTAATGCCTACAGTACACCACATGAGGTGCACTGACGGCACTACCCGCCTACGGGGTGAATATGCTTTGTATACGGTTGAATCTTTAAATTTAATTTTAATCTGCCCTTGGAGTGGACTCCCTTCTTCATTGCCAATACATTTTAATCTATGGTCAAGGATTCCATCAATTACCTAATAGCTTCTTTGGCATTTTCTTCCAGTTTTAAGGTGTTGACTTCCATCATCATCTCTCTCGCTGTCTTTTCATTTTTATTCATTTTCCTCTTGATGGCCTTGTCATGGAGAAGCTTGAAATAGTCTCTCATTGTTATTTATATCTTTCACTTAAATTTCTCTCTCCTTTCTAATCCAACCCCTCCCCCTCCCCCTCCCCTCCTCACATCACATCTCAGCTCTATCCCTCAGTCTTCCCTTCATCAGAGACTTCTCCTCATCCTCCTCCTCCTCCTCCTCCTTTCCACAACCCACCCCCTACCCCAACCCCGCCCCCTCCACTTCATCCTTTTGCTAATTTACTTGGAGTCGTAACTCCTTCTCCACAACATCCTCCTCCTCCTCCTCCTCCTCCTCATCTCTCACCCTCTTAAGCCTTACTCTGCTTAGAGCTTTCCTCAACTGGAATTCCTCACTTTCATTCAGCTGGCAGAGCGATGTACTCATTTACTCATTCCAGATCTCGGCAGATATTCATTCTACGCCTCTTGTTTATGGGGTCTTATTCCAATCACACATACACGAGAGAGAGAGAGAGAGAGAGAGAGAGAGAGAGAGAGAGAGAGAGAGAGAGAGAGAGAGAGAGAGATTATTCCGTCATGAATTCGAAGTAAAATAAAATTTCATCTGTGTTTGGGGTCTTATTCCAATCGTACGTATACACACACACACACGAGAGAGAGAGAGAGAGAGAGAGAGAGAGAGAGAGAGAGAGAGAGAGAGAGAGAGAGAGAGAAGAGAGAGAGAGAGAGAGAGAGAGAGAGAGAGAGGTTATTCCGTCATGAATTTAGAGTAAAAATCATCTTTCACCTGATGCTTGATTTACTTATATTTATGGGGTCTCACTTCAACCACACCCACAGATACTTTATATATATATATATATATATATATATATATATATATATATATATATATATATATATATATATATATATATATATATATATATATATATATATATATATATATATATATATATATATATGAGAGAGAGAGAGAGAGAGAGAGAGAGAGAGAGAGAGAGAGAGAGAGAGAGAGAGAGAGAGAGAATTATCACTTCGCCATGAATATAAGTAAAAATAAGATTTCATTTCTTGCCTAATCTACCTATGAGTTCTCTGCAGAAACCTGAGATTGATTCCAGGTGTCCCAAAATAGAGAGAGAGAGAGAGAGAGAGAGAGAGAGAGAGAGAGAGAGAGAGAGAGAGAGAGAGAGAATTATCACTTCTCCATGAATATAAGTAAAAATAAGATTTCATTTCTTGCCTAATCTACCTATGAGTTCTCAGCAGAAACCTGAGATTGATTCCAGGTGTCCCAAAAGAGAGAGAGAGAGAGAGAGAGATAAAGCAGGGTTAGCTGGAAAAATAAAGGGGTCAGACCCATCTGCCGCTATTTATACTAAATTATCATGATTTTCATCATGGTGTTTAGTGAGTTCGCTCTAAGAATCCCAAAGACCATTTGCTAACCAATCAATCTTCTACAAAACAGAATTATTGTTATGTGTACAAATGAATAACGAATCAAAGAAGGCATAGTGTTTATATATATATATATATATATATATATATATATATATATATATATATATATATATATATATATATATATATATATATAGAATACAGGAAAGGATTTGTATTCACCTGTAAACACAACTCGTGACCGAGTAAAAAAATGTGCCTTCAAGCAAAGAATTTCAAATCAAAGGATAAAGAATGCCTTGGTAAACCTTCTTTGGGAAGGTCAACTTTACGAACATTGCTTATACGATCATCATTCGTCGTAAATCAACATTAGGTTTCGTAGGAAAGATAAACCATAAGATACAAAAATAACAGCGCGGAAACCTTCAGTATCTTATTCTTGAACCATTATGTAATTTTGTAATAGGCGTATATTAGTTTTATTCATTTGTGCCTTAAGAAATACGAAGCTGAATTCAAAAAATGGTTGTACGAAACACTGAAATGCATATTCGTAATAAAAGTTCAAATCATAAAGGAACAATTTCAATATTTGCAAGAATTTAATGCCTTATACTAATATATATATATATATATATATATATATATATATATATATATATATATATATATATATATATATATATATATATATATATATATATATATATATATATTTATCAGTTTCTCCAACAAGGCTATGAAATAAAATGGTACTTTTCTCAACAGAGAAAAATCATATTCCCAAAATGAAAGATAATTAATATCTATTTTTATATTTATCTCCAATTATCATTTCAAAAGTCTTAAAATTGAGTATCTGGCTTATCAGTGATTATTATGTGGAACTTAAAATAAATTCTTAAAAAGATATCATTCTCTCGATCAGTGATTCACATACAAAAAAAATTTTACTCGAAAAATTCGCCAGTTTTTCCTTCGTCTTTTTGTGCCCCGTGTTTATCATTCCCTCGTCCCTTTCTCTCTCTTTCTATCTCTCTCTCTCTTTTTTATTTCATTTTCTTATTCCTTTTAACATTCAAACTGCCTCATTCGCTTTAATATCCCGGTCCATCGCCCTATTCCTCTTTCTA
>NC_089784.1:32898069-32905569 GCF_040412425.1 Macrobrachium rosenbergii
AGTAATGCCCACAGTACACCGCATGAGGTGCACTGACGGGATTAGCCCCCTACGGGAGATAATCATTTAGTAAAGGCGTCTAGTCTTATCGCATCAAATTTGGGAGGTAAATCTGGTTCGTACTTTGTAAACAGGAACTTCAGAAATATTTCTCATCACTCGATTTTAACGGCAGGAAAATACGCTTAAATCAATGCTAGATATTTCACACAACGCATCAAGTCACGAGAAATAAAATTTTTAAAAATTACTTATTATCATCTATTATTACTAAGTACTCTGGATTTTTGTCAAGCAAAAAAAAAAAAAAATTTTTGTAAGCTTTGTGAGTGAAGATTTAAAAAATGTGGTGTTGTTATTAATACACATCATATCAACTTTGTATTTTAGCTTTTTTTTAATTTCAGCAATTCAGAGTGTGCGAGAACTACTGACTGCTGATTTGAAAGGGGTGCATACACTGAAAACGGTTAAGAAGAACCACTGATCTGTTCCTCAGAGTAATATAAATTTTATATTAGCAAAAATAATCATCAACAATATTTTGTCTTTGAACACATTAGAAAAAACAAACTATTAATTCCTTCATTCACTTGTGATTGAACGTGAATGGGAATTATGTAATTCCGTTTAATGGGATTATGTAATCCCATTAAATGAGATTAGGTAATCCCATTAAATGGGGATTATTTATTCCCATTAAATGGGGATTAGGTATTCCCATTAAATGGGGATTAGATAATCCCATTAAATGAGGATTAGGTAATCCCATTAAATGGGGATTATGTAAACCCATTAAATGAGGATTGGGTAATCCCAATAAATGGGGATTATGTGATCCCATTAAATGGGGATTAGGTAATACCTTTAAACGAGGATTAGGTAATCCCATTAAATGGAGGTTATGTAATGTCATTAAGTGGAGATTAGGCAATCCCATTAAGTGTGGATTAGGTAATCCCGTTAAATGGGATTAGGTAAACCCATTAAGTGGGGGTTATGTAATCCCATTAAATGGGATTAGGTAATCCCATTTAATGGGGATTAGGTAATCCCATTAAATCGACGAATCCGCCATTCTTTCTCAGCCTCTGTAAATCAAATTTCATGGAAATTATTATTATTATTATTATTATTATTATTATTATTATTATTATTATTATTATTATTATTATTATTATTATTATTATTACTGGAACCTCAAAAGTTCAAGCGAAGATGCAATACATTACTACCCTAAAATGATTCTCCTTGTATTTTATAATCTACTTACATTTTTATCTATTTAATTAGTTTGTTAATTTAATTTTTCTTTTCTAATAAATGACATCTCCTTTCTGTATTTCTTATTATCTTCTGTTACTTCTTTCAAATGAACACCATAATATTCTTTGGAAGCTCGAATTTCAAGTCAGCGCCTCCTGTGGGCTTATTTCATATGAATAGGGTTCATCTTCTGAATAATAATAATACAAATAATAATAATAATAATGATAATAATAATAATAATAATATTATTATTATTATTATTATTATTATTATTATTATTATTATTATTATTATTATTATTATTATTATTATTATTATTTGTATTATTATTATTATTATCATTATTTTTTTCATAGTAGTAGTAGTAGTAGTAGTAGTAGTAGTAGTAAGGAAAAAATATATCCTAGGTAACTAAAACAGTATTGCCAGAAATCCTTTGCACACTCATTCACTGTTACTTGAGGGCATATCAAGCTTCATATGCAAATTATCACTTATGCAGACGTCTGTAGTTTTGAGGGAAACTAATAGCTTCCTGTCTGTGGCAAATTAATTAGTGTTTGGCTAATAACACCTGACCTTGTGGGGGGGAGGGGGAGGGGGAGGAGGATAGGGAGGGGAAGGAGAGGATGAGGAGGAGGAAGATGTGGGGAGGAGGAGGAGGAGGACGGGGAGAGGGAGGTAGGAGGAGGAGGAGGGAGAGGGGAGGTGGGAGGGGATGAGGGGAGGATGGGGAGGAGGGGGCGGAGGGTGAGAGGGAGGTGGGAGGGGAAGGGGGAGGGGAAGGGGAGGATGAGGAGGAGGAAGATGTGGGGGGAGGAGGAGGAGGAGGAGGAGGAGGAGGAGGAGGAGGAGGAGGAGGAGGAGGAGGAGGAAGGAAGAGGAAGAGGAGGAGGGGGGAGGAGGGGAGAGGGGAGGTGGGAGGGGAAGGGAGGAGGGGGAGAGGGGGTGGGGAGGGGAAGGGAGGAGGGGGGAGAGGGAGGTGGGAGGGGAAGGGAGGAGGAGGAGGAAAGGAGGAGGAAGGGAGGAGGAGGAGGTGGGAGGGCAAAGGGGAAGGAGAGGAAGAGGAGAAATAGGAAGAAGAGGAGGAGGAGAAAGAAGGAGTGGAGCAGGAGGAGGGGGAGGAGGAGGAGGAGGTAGGAGGGGCAGAGGAATAGGAGGAGGAAGCGATCTTTGTACAACATGCCCAGTAAGTGCTACTTTGAATGCAAGCAGTGCTTTGACTTTATAATGCTAATTGCACCACAAGCTGCCGTTAGTCGTTCTATTTGCATTGCAAGTCGCCGCGATAAAAATCAATGAGTGGGGAATGCAAAACGCTTTCATTATTCTTCATCTTTAATTGCTGCCACGGATCGATATTTTTTTTTTTTCAACGGGAGCCGAGTTAAGGCCACGGTCGAATCCAGTCATAATTTCTTCTCTCTGGCTGATTAACACCGCTGAATTCTTCTTCCTCTTCTTCTTCTGTATCGCTTGACCGCTGCTGTTAAATCGAAGCAGCGGCGTTTTGCAAAGACTCTCAAATGCTTGTACTATCTGTGCTTGTCTTTAAATGACTTTCGTGAATTATTGCAGATTGCAGTCAAGCAAATGCTCAGTGCTTGCTTGGGTGGAGATCTTAATAATCTCTATCGAAGTTTCCGTGCATGTGCTCAATGGGAAGGAGTAAATAATAATAATAATAATAATAATAATAATAATAATAATAATAATAATAATAATAATAATAATAATAATAATAATAATTCACAATGATATATTTAATATATTACTAAGTAATTGTGGATTTTTACTACACATATTGTTTTTCACGAGATTGTGAATTTCTTAATAATAATAATAATAATAATAATAATAATAATAATAATAATAATAATAATAATAACTTGGTTTAGCTTTTAATTTTCAAAAGGAATCACCAAAAGACCAGGTTCCGTTATACTTCCTAATGTATAGACGTTGTTAATTAATAACAGCTTATTATTAAGCCTTATTAGTCGTTATATGGCCCAACAAAGCAATGCAATCAGTAACATAGACGACACTCACTGTAAATAATGCGCTGTCTCAAAATAATTATACTTAATCTGATGCCAGCAGTTATTAAAAGATAATAACCATTATCAACTCGTAAATACCTTTAGGAAATCATTAACTCACTGTGAATAATACATAACGTTTTAAGGAACTAATACATAAAGACATTACTTATAGATGTCAATTTCTTCATTAACATATAATAATCATAATAATCAATAATGATTATTCATACATTCATAATTAACAAATCCTTCCTTCATACACTATACGCCATGAAGTGCCATCCATACATAATAAATGGCAATACATCCCTCATACATTGCCGTCTATATAATCACCATTAATATATTAACAATTATACTCTTCTTAAATACATGAACAAGTGACAAAGAAATAAAAATACAAGTAAAAAATGCGCAGAAGTTTCTTTGGCGCAACCCAGTTTTCTGGAAAGCGTAAAATCAAGGCCACTGAGAATCGATCTAGCTGTCGGTGGTCTCGGTATAATGCTGTATGAGCCGCGGCCCATCAAACTTATACCATGGCCCGGTGGTGGTCTGGCCTATATCGTTGCCAGACGTACGATCATGGCTAGATTTAACCTTAAATAAAATAAAGACTACTAAGGCTAGAGGGCTGCAATTTGGTATGTTTGATGATTGGAGGGTGGCTGATCAACATACCAATTTGCAGCCCTCTAGCCTCAGTAGTTTTTAAGATCTGAGGGCGGACAGGAAAAGTGCGGACAGAATTAAGTGCGGACGGACAGACAAAGCCGGCACAATAGTTTTCTTTTACAGAAAACTAACAACACAGAAATTATAACAAATAAATCATTATCCCTGGTCTATAACAACCAACTCCTAACATAATATATCACAATCTGAGCGAAGTTGTAAAAGACGCAACCGGTAAATCACAAGTCACAGCCTCTGTGTTTCCACAACCTCACTGTAGGAGAATGGCTTAACCTCTTATCATTTCTTTATAAAAATGTAAAAGAGAAATAAGAAAATAAGTTTCGAGGTAACCATCAAAGAGAGAGAGAGAGAGAGAGAGAGAGAGAGAGAGAGAGAGAGAGAGAGAGAGAGAGAGAGAGAGAGGGTGCTTTCTTCTGCTTGTTGGTATGAAAGCTTTCAGTTGACATACACACACACACACACACAGACACACACACACACACACATACAAACACAGACACATGGACTGTAAGCAGGGGGAGACTGGCAAATGTGTATGTTGAATTGCAAACTATAATAATAATAATAATAATAATAATAATAATAATAATAATAATAATAATAATAATATGAAGGGAGTAGACCTCCTCATATACAAGTTCTGTTTAATTTAATCAATTAAAATTCAATATTGGAGAAAAAAGAACAATAATCAATTGGCCGATGAAACTTTTCACTTTAAGAGAAAATAATAATAATAATAATAATAATAATAATAATAATAATAATAATAATAATAATAATAATAATGACAGGAGAAAAATGCCTATTAAATGAATTTTGTGTTTCTACTTTCATATACACATTTTAACAAATGGACAATTCACACTGCGCTGTAGTTGACTTGATATCACACGGACGAACGGAAGATGATACCAGGAGCTCTCAGTAGCTAAGAGAAATATGTCTAATTGGTTCTTGTGTAAAAGTATCTACTGTATATAACAAGAAGGAAATAAGAATCCAATGTTCAAATTTCCGTTAATGGGTTCTTCTACTGTTATCAGCTGGGACGTTATTGTTTTCTACCAATAATAATAATAATAATAATAATAATAATAATAATAATAATAATAATAATAATAATAATAATAATAATAATAATAATAATAATAATAATAGTAAAATAACAACAATTTCTGTTAATGGGTTCTTCTAATATTATCAACTGGGGCATTATTGTTCGTATAATTTCTACCAATAATAATAATAATAATAATAATAATAATAATAATAATAATAATAATAATAATAATAGTTTCTGTTAATGGGTTCTTCTACTATTATCAACTGGGACGTTATTGTTCGTATATTTTCTACCAATAATAATAATAATAATAATAATAATAATAATAATAATAATAATAATAATAATAATAATAATAATAATTTCTGTTAATGGGTTCTTCTAATATTATCAACTGGGGCATTAATTTTCGTATATTTTCTGCCAATAATAATAATAATAATAATAATAATAATAATAATAATAATAATAATAAAACACCATCTTCACACGTGGGTAATTTCCACTTATTTGATTTAACCAGGGGCTAATTCTTCGTAAACTTGTGCCCAGTTTACGTCAGTGTGAGCCCCGACTAAGCCCAAAAACGCTTTTTTTTTTTTTTAATCTCCAACAACACTTTCTTTTTTCTCCAACAACTTTCTTTTTTTTATCTCTAACAACATTCTAATTTTTCTCCAGCAAACAACTTTCTTTTTTCTCCGACTCTTTTTTTCTCCAACAACACATTCTTTTTCTCCAATTACACTTTCTTTTTTCGCCAACAACACTCTTTTTCCCTCCAACAACATTTTCTTTTTCCTCTAACAACACAATGTTTTTCTCCAGCAACACTTTCTTTTTCCTCCTACAACGCTGTTTTTCTCCCACAACACTTTTTTTTTCTTCAACAATACATTCTTTTTTTCTCCATCTTTTTTCTCCAACAACACTCTTTTCTCCAAGAACACTTTTCTCCACCAACACTTTCTTTTTTTCTCCAAAAAAACTTTATTTTTTTCTCCAGCAACACTTTTTTCCTCCAACAACACTTTTTTTCTCTAACAATGCTTTCTTTTTTTCTGTCTTTTTTCCTCCAACAACACTTTCTTTTTTCTCCAACAACACTTTGTTTTTCCTTCAACAACACTTTCTTTTTCTCCAACAACACTTTCTTTTTTCTCCAACAACACTTTTTTCTCCAACAGCATTTTCTTTCTTCTCCAACAAAACTTGCTTTTTGATTCCCTCAACACTTTATCTCCAACACCACTTCCTTTTTTCTCCAACAACACTATTTTTTCTCCAACACTTTCTTTTTTTCTCTCCAACAACACTTTCTTTTTTCTCTCCAACAACACTTTCTTTTTTTCTCCCCCCATACTAAACGCAAGGCTCGAAAAGAACCATAATTATACATACGTCCTAATCTACCTGGTTTGTAGTCTGCATAGACCTTAACTAAGATCATCCTTCGTCTTCACCGTACCAGAGGTAACTACATTAGGGTTGAATTTATTAATACATTACGCCTTATTTACGAGGGTTTTAAGGTTTTGTTTACTGTATGGCGATGGGCGAGAGAGAGAGAGAGAGAGAGAGAGAGAGAGAGAGAGAGAGAGAGAGAGAGAGAGAGAGAGAGGAGGAGGTGAGCAGCTCAGTGTTAGGGGGGCTAAGGAATTTACGACCGCTTTTAAATCTCCGCCACACACGCGCGCACACATATATTCGTAGATTTGTTCTCTCTCTTTTTATTTTTTTACTTTTTTTATTAGCAACCTATGCGTCAGTGTAATCGTGGATTTGAAGCCATATATCGTGTTTTTTTTTTTTTAATTCGTCCTTTCTGTTTTGTTCATGCTTTCCGTTGAGTAGCATTTGAACATACATGCACTGCTGCTATGCTCGGTCAGGGTTGGTCTCAGTACGGGGGGAAAGGCTGCCGTTGGCAATGAGAGACCCGTTTTCTCTCATATTTCTCGCCTATACTGAGCTAAAACGCCGGATAAGTTCTCGCTGCGGAACTCCCAGCCAGAGATCATGAATTAAATATGCGCATTCGCTTATTGTTTTGCATTTCGTCTCCGTGTTTTACAACGGCAATATCCCCCGCAACAACCAGATGGAACACACCACGAACGACGGCCATTACTGCAAAGAGAAATCCACGAAATCTATTCGTATTCTCAAAGCGGCGATGAAACGGACGGGAGGGATGAAATAAAGCCTTATTCGAGGAAGGATATCGCCGCGGAACTCCGGCTCCATAAACATTTAATAGTAAACGTATCGTACTTTCTTTGTGTTGGGGAGCGGAGATAAGTTAATCACAAGATCAAGCAGCGTAGAGATACAAGGAGCAGATATGCTCCTTTGCACACACAAACAACAAACAAGGGCTTAACGCACGGGGGAGAGAGAGAGAGAGAGAGAGAGAGAGAG
>NC_089784.1:32908069-32933069 GCF_040412425.1 Macrobrachium rosenbergii
CAGACTCATCGTCTGGAGGCGACAAAAATAAAATAAATAAATAAAAGAATAATTAAAATAAATGAAAATTAATCAGTCACTCGGTCAATCAATAATTAAATCATTAAATTAATAAAAATAAATAGATAAATAATAAATAAATGAATAAATACATAAATACAGAGAAATTCATATAAATTGCCCCAAAACAGACCAATATAATTTTTAAGCAAGTGTTCGATGGAGACGATTATTAGCCAGTAACTGAATCTTTTTTTTAATCCCTCGCCTAACTAAATAATGCCAAAATCATTTTCATTCACGCAACAACATTCCAAAAATGAAAATGAATACACATGAGCAATTCCTGAAAAGAGATATTACTCTCATTTAATTTTCTAGTTTAAGCAATACTTTTTTACCTTTCTGTAAAAGAAAACTATTGCGCCGGCTTTGTCTCTCCCTCCACACTTTTTTCTGTCCGCACTTTTTTCTGTCCGTCCCCAGATCTTAAAAACTACTATGGCTACAGGGCTGCAAATTGGTAAGTTGATCATCCACCATCCAATCATAAAACATACCAAATTGCAGCCCTCTAGCCTTAGTGGTTTTTATTTTATTTAAGGTTAAAGTTGGCCATAATCGTGCTTCTGGTACGATATAGGATAGGCCACCACCGACCATGGTTAAAGTTTCATGGGACGCAGCTCATACAGCATTATACTGAGACTACAGAAAATAGATATATTTTCGGTGGTCTTAGTTATACGATGTACAGAAAACTCGACTGCGCCGAAGAAACTTCAGAGCAGTTTTTACTCTTTTTTTTACTTTCCTCTAATTCCTTATTCAATGTTTCTCCATAAAGTTTACATTCTGACATCAATAGCAGTTGGTCTTACAATTTTTATTTATTTATCTTTTTTTTGTCTGCTAATACTAATTAAATCGCCTCCCCCCAATTCCACCTTTTATGGAGAGCTTTGTCCTTTTTTTTATTTTCTTTCTTTCATCTTTCCATCTTACTTCGGTCTCTTTCCGAGCTCCATTTTTCCTTTATCAATATCACCCCTCCGCATTTTACAGTAATTATGATAATCATTGCTTCTCCCCCTTTTGTTTTTCTTTTTTCTTTTTTACTTTCTTTCGTCGTTCCTCCTTCGCCCCACAAACATCGCCTATTTATCTCGGTCCCTGCTTTTATTTCCTTCTGGGTCGTAATCATCGCCTTTTCTTGCTTCCTTGCTCTCTCTCTCTCTCTCTCTCTCTCTCTCTCTCTCTCTCTCTCTCTCTCTCTCTCTCTCTATTTAACTCAAGTCCATTTTTTTCATTTCATTCTTCTGGTTCGTAGTCAGCGCCATTTCTCTCTCTCTCTCTCTCTCTCTCTCTCTCTCTCTCTCTCTCTCTCTCAAGTTCCTTCTTCCATTCGTCTTCTGGCCCCGTAATCATCGCCTCTCTCTCTCTCTCTCTCTCTCTCTCTCTCTCTCTCTCTCTCTCTCTCTCTCTCTCTCTCTCTCAAGTTCCTTCTTCCATTCGTCTTCTGGCCCGTAATCATCGCCTCTCTCTCTCTCTCTCTCTCTCTCTCTCTCTCTCTCTCTCTCTCTCTCTCTCTCTCTCTCTCTCACTATTTACCTCAAGTCCATTCTTTCATTCCATTTTTCTGGTTCATAATCATCGCCTCTCTCTCTCTCTCTCTCTCTCTCTCTCTCTCTCTGTATTTAAAATTCAAGTCCTTTCTTTCATTCGATTCTTCTGGTTCGTAATCATCGCCATTTCTCTCTCTCTCTCTCTCTCTCTCTCTCTCCCTCGCTATTTACCTCAAGTCCCTCCTTCTATTCGTCTTCTGGCTCGTAATCATCGCCCCTCTCTCTCTCTCTCTCTCTCTCTCTCTCTCTCTCTCTCTCTCTCTCTCTCTCTCTTTCATACACACATACACAGAACTGAGCCTTGCAAATAACAGACATGAAAATATTCCCTCGTGTAAAAAAAATATCTCTCTCTCTCTCTCTCTCTCTCTCCCCAGAGGAGTAAGCGGAGTGGAACCTAAGAAGCCCTCTTTAAGGGCAAAACGAATGACCGAGGAATACACATACACACACACACACATACACACATCTCAACTGGCCTAATTACTTCCGCTTAAATTTTATGGATAGGGAAATTAGAGCCAACAATTAGCTGTTATTAATGAGGAGATAAATCGCCTTCCCGAAGCGAATTAAGTTTGTCGTAAGTATATGTAAACAAGACCTATTAAAAGCACAGGAGGTGTACTGTAAGCGTTATGGACGCGACGGTAATTAGCAATGAAGTGATTTACGTCATACACATCTTGCACACTCTTAGTGCAAGGTGTACCAGGGGGGAATGCTCGGTATACCTGCGCTGTGTAATTGCATGAACTACAAGAAAGTGTACGTATATGTTATAGGAAGATAGCGAGACGCACTCAGGGACATTTGGTCCCCCCAGGGGCTAGTACTAAACTCGGCTTAACAGTGACTTACCTACGCTGTTTCGCCGTATTGAGCACTAGCCACTACTGGGCGATCAGACGTCCCTAAGTGCATTTCGCTATCTGCCTGAAATTTCAGGCAATTCGTGAAATGCCTGGTTTCGCTAGTACTAAACACGGCGAAACAGTGACTCACCAACATTGTTTCTCCGTGTTTAGTACTAGCTCCGAGGGTCCAATATATTTCGCCGTGTTTAGTACTAGCCGCCCCCCCCGGTGGGGGATCAAATGTCCCTATGCGCATTTCGCTATCTACCTGAAACTTCAGGCAATTCGCGAAATACCTGGTTTCCCTATCTGACTGTAGCATATACGCGTATACTGGATTAAACAACGCCTTTAGTTAAATTAGGGAACTCTCTCTCTCTCTCTCTCTCTCTCTTAGATACTATACTAAACATTACCTTTTGTAAATACCAAGCGTCTAGTAAAAAAAATACCCAGATCTGTTATGTTCATCAACCTGGTTATCTGGAGCCCCGCCCCTTCTCTCTCTCTCTCTCTCTCTCTCTCTCTAGATGCCAGATTAAACATTACCAATTTTTAATAACATTCGTGCAGTATAAAAAAATATCTAGTTTTGTTATGTTTATCAACTGTTTATTTGGACTCTCTCTCTCTCTCTCTCTCTCTCTCTCTCTCTCTCTCTCTCTCTCTCTCTCTCTCTCTCTGGACAGGTAATCAACTATTCTGATGTTAGTGTTCTAATGAGTTTATAAGATATTTTACAATGAAATTCATATTGTTTATGTATACGGTTCTAGTATGAAAACTAACATTTCTGTGGCTGCTAAATAAACGCACTGAGGAAATAAGAATCTATCAGTGGCGCTGTTTAGAAAAAAAAAAATGAACAAAAATAACCATGCTATCATGACCAAAGTCAGTGACCATAGTTGCTGTTACGCCAAATTATGTTGATCACCAATAACTCCAATCAGTCACTTAGTAAACCTGACCATACGAATACTTCGCCTGTGTAAAATACCCAATCTGACCTCAGAGCTTAAATTCAGAGATAGAGTATTTAAGATAAATCACTGTTTTCATAGACCCCACATGGAAGTGGAAAAAGAAGCAGAGAAAGAATAAGATAAATCACTGTTTCGCGTCTTGACGTAATTGTTTTACCTTTATTTATTTATTTATTTATTTATTTATTTATTTATTTATTTATTTATTTATTTATCTGCTTTTCTAATTAAATGATCTCCTCTTTCTGTATTTCCCATTACCTTCTGTTACTTCTTTCGAATGAACACCATAATATTCTTTGGAAGCTTGAATGTGCTGGGCCCGCGTTCGAATCTCCGGCCGGCCAATGAAGAATTAGAGGAATTTATTTCTGGTGACAGAAATTCACTTCTCGCTATAATGTGGTTCGGATTCCACAATAAGCTGTAGGTCCTGTTGCTAGGTAACCAACTGGTTCTTAGCCACGTAAAATAAGTCTAATCCTTCGGGCCAGCCCTAGGAGAGCTGTTAATCAGCTCAGTGGTCTGGTTAAACTAAGGTATACTAAACTTGAATTTCAAGTCAATGGCACCTGTGGTGGGCTTGTTCCATATGAATAGGGTTCATCTTCTGAATAATAATAATAATAATAATAATAATAATAATAATAATAATAATAATAATAATAATAATAATAATAATAATAATAATAATAATAACAACTTTGAGTAAACAGTTAACCTAAAAAAGTAATCAATATTTACTACTGACTTACCTTCCCAAGGGTTGGAATGATCTATGAAAATTTGGCTACAAAGCCAAGCACTGGGGCACTTTAAGCCACTCGGCTCTCAAGACAGTAAAACGAGGAAGTTGGAGTGGTTGGACGGCAAGATGGAATATAGGAAGTGAGAACGGAGGTAAAGTAAAATGCTAAGAAGTGGTTGCACTTTTACTGATAAAAACAGAAATCGCGGTTTTACAAAAAAAAAAAAATGAAATCATGTTAACAACACTAAACTGCCAAGAAAAAAAAAAATTTATTTTTAGAAAAATTAATTTAGAAACAGATTTATCTGTGACTGATTCAGTGTTTACCATAAAAATCCCTTTAATACCTTTTATCCTTTTGTTAAATGTGTCTAGGAGGGAAGATTTGAGGGGAAAATGTTCCCTCTTGAATTTTCATATGCTAACAAACACGATACAGCTATCATTCGGTAAAAGAAAGAAAAAAAGCAAGTAAAAATTGTACCGAAGTTTCTTCAGCGCAATCGAGTTTTCTGCACAGCCAATAATTAAGGCCACCGAAAATAAATCTATCTTTCGGGGGTCTCGGTATAATGCTGTATGAGCCGCGGCACATGAAACTTTAACTAACCATGACCCAGTAGTGGCCTATCCTATATCGTTGCAAAAAGCACGACTAAGGCTAATTTTAACCTTAAATAAAATAAAAACTATCGAGGTTAGAGGGCCGCAATTTGGTATGCCTGATGATTGGAGGGTGGATGACCAACATAACAATTTGCAGCCCTCTAGCCTCAGTAGTTTTTAAGATCTGATGGCGGACAGAAAAAGTGGGGACAGAAAAAAGTGCGGACGGACAGACAAAGGCAGCACAATACTTTTTTTTTTTACAGAATACTAAAATCTAGGCAGCAAAAACGATAGACTTGCTTTTATACTGACAAAACTGGTCCTGAAGTTTGGAATAACACTACAGACTGCAATTATGAGCTGAACGGAAATATAGACAGAGATATCGGGTGTCACGCAACACGACTGAGATATTAACAAAGTGTAGGATACACACACACATTTAAAAATACAATTTTAAATGAAGCTACACAAAAACTGAAAAAAACTGACCTTTTATCCTTTGCACAGATACATTTTACGAGACAACTACTAATCATGAATGCGCTTTACAATAAGAAGTACAGAATGAAAACCAAAGAAAAAGAATAAAGAACTGATAATCTTCCTCTTCTTTTAACGTGCTTTTTTCCCATTTTTTGTATGGGGTAAGCACGATGCCTTCTTTGAAGGACTTTGATTTGGCTTTGGGGTAGACCGTAGTCTCGATCGGCTGCCCTGCCTGACATCGCTTAGACCCCGGTAGCGTATGTACAGTACATGTATTGTACCTATCACCAGCTTCTTTCCCCCCAGCAGCGAGGAGACGTGTGAGGTGTCTGTTATGTTTTTAGGAGATGTTGGTGTGGCTTTGTTTGTGTGTGTATTAGTCTGTAACACCCATTTGCTTTTAAGCAAACCTATCCTTTGATTACACACATAATCCCAGGGTGTCTACATGGATAGCAAAGTGTCTGCCTCTCTGACCGGTCGGCTGCGGATTTGAACCCTCACAACAGACCTCTATGAAGTCCAAAGCTGCTGCTCTAACCGACTTGGCCATCGAGGCTCTTAAGGAACTGATAATAATACCGATAAAATTTATTCCAGTTCAGGGCTATAATACAATACTGCCCTAAAATGGAAGACTGCAGTATCTGCAAAAATAAAAAAACTGAGAAAAATGGCAGATACTGCAGTTTTCCCTTGCCTTAATACTGATTTTGCAGATACTGCAAATGGGACCCCCTAAATAAAGCATTGAAGAATCATTGTGAAACTGCAGTAACTTGTGTAGAGTGTTTCACGAGCCCAATAGGTGGCTTATCTCAATTTCGGAAATGTTGTAGATGCTGCAGTTTTCCACATTAAGGCAGAATAGATATGAAACAAGTAAAAAAAACACGATAAAAATTACAAGCTCTTATCATTTTCTTTCTTTTCCTTAGTTCTTCTCCGACCTAGGCGTCCTAAAGGTATTTGGTAGCTGCTTTATCATCATTTGCACGAAAGAACTCTTCCCCGGATAAGTCAGGTGTTACATTAAAGGAAATAAATTTTGAATTAAAAAAGAAAATTCATGGCCATGAAATGAACCACGACCGGACAAATCAGGCGTTAAAATAAACAAGTAAAAAATGCGCCGAAGTTTTCTCAGCGCAATCGAGTTTTCTGTACAGCGCATAATCAAGGCTACCGAAAATGGATCTATCTTTCGGTGGTCTCGGTATAATGCTGTATGAACCGCGGCCTATGAAACTTTAACCACAGCCCGGTGGTGGCCTGGCCTATATCGTTGCCATACGCACGATTATGGCTAACTTTAACCTTAAATAAAATACTAACTTTAACCTTAAATAATATGCAAGTAAATAATGCGCCGAAATTTCTTCTGCGCAACCGAGTTTTCTGTACAGCCGCTACAGCGTATAATCAAGGCCACCGAAAACAGATATATCTTTCGGTGGTCTCGGTATAATGCTGCATGAGCCACGGCCCATGAAACTTTAACCACGGGCCTGTGGTGGCCTATCCTATATCGTTGCCAGAAGCGCGATTATGGGTAATTTTAACCTTAAATCAAATAAAAAACTACTGAGGCTAGAGGGCTGCAATTTGGTATGTCTGATGATTGGAGGGTGGATGATCAATATACCAATTTGCAGCCCCCTAGCCTCAGTAGTTTTTAAGATTTGAGGGCGGACAGAAAAAGTCCGGACGGACAGACAAAGCCGGCACAATAGTTTTCTTCTACAGAAAACTAAAAAGAACGTGGTACGCAAAACTGAGAAACATCCAGATTTCGTCTCCACATCTTCAACAGAAAAGAATTTCAGCAGATTGATAAAGATACAAAAACAGTTTTATTTAAAGGACTTATCAAGGTAGCGGGTGTTCAGTCGGTGGCCGGTAATAAAGTCACAGGAAAAAGGTCACAGAAAAAGAAGTCAAAATTTGGCCTAGGAAAAAAGTCACAGGAAAAAAAAAGTTACAATATTTGCAGTCTTTTGTTTATGTTATTACGGTAATCCCCAAGGGCTTTTACTAAACACGCCGCAAGGGTGGATACACACGGGGTTAAAACCCTTGGGGGTCACATCTAGGAAATATTAATGTGACTTTTTTTCCTGTGACTAACCTTATTTCTGTGACTTTTTCACCTGTGACTTTTATGCGTGCCTTTTTTCTCTGACTTCTTTACACGGATTCATTCACTTAATGCATAAGAGAGAAATATTGCAAAGAGTGATAAAACAGCAATAAATGTAAAATTATTGCATATAAATATAGGGACAACTTTTTACAACCTCGTTACAAAAACAACTTTAGCTTCCGTGACTACGGATTGTGATATTATAAATAAACAGATGTAACTAGAATTAAGAAAAAGACGAAAAGATAAGTGTTATTAAGTTTGTTATTATCAGATCAGTTAGTGATTAGAAGGTCATTCAAGATTGGCAATTAATTCTTTTAAATGAATTCTTTACAACTGATTATTTTCGATTAATTCATTGTAATTAATCCTTTTTAATTAATTCTTTGTAATTAATTATTAATTAATTCTTTTTAACAAATTCTTTTAAATTAATTATCTTAATTCTTTTAAACTAATTATTTTTCATTAAATCATTGTAATTCTTTTTAATGAATTCTTTGTAATTAATTACTTTCAATTAATTCCTTTCTAATTAATTCTTTTAAATTAATTATTTGGAACTGATTCTTTCAAATTAATTCTTATTAATTAATTCACTGTAATTAATTCTTTTGTAATTAATTCTTCGTAATTAATTCTTTTAAATTAATTCCTTGTAATTAATTCTTTTAAATAACTTCTTTTTAATGAATTCTTTGTCATTAATTCTTTTTAATTATTTCATTTAAATTAACTGCATGTAATTAATTCTTTTAAATTAATTCTTTTTAATTACTCGACATCTGGTGTCAAAACACTGCTATATGCGAACACATCAAACGATAAAACAGCAATAATTAAGCTGATAATTAACGATCTATAGGCTTAAAATAATATATATATATATATATATATATATATATATATATATATATGTACGTATGTATGTATATATACAGTTGTATATATATATATATATATATATATATATATATATATATATGTATGTATGTATGTATATATACAGTTGTATATATATATATATATATATATATATATATATATATATATATATATATATATATATATATATATATACAGTATATATACATGGGTAATTTTCACTCATTTCTCACACACGATCCTTAAATTAAAGACGACGAGGCCTGAGAGGTAAAAACATCTAACTGAAAAACACAATAAAACTATAGTGGATAACATCAACATCATCATCATTAACATTATCATCATCACCATTAACATCATCATCCTTGCATTATCACAGCACTATACTGCAAGACTGCATTAACGCGCACTTGAACAATTCACGTACGAAAGCACACACACGGACGGATCGGCTCGCTCGTTCGTCTTGTTTGTGTCGAGAACGCGTATCGGTCGTAGAGAGTGTAACCCAAATGGATCCATCAAGAATTAAACGTGTTCATGACAGACGAGACTAACTGGTTGAAATTGTTTGCGCGTTTCCTATTCCATGATTCGTTTTTATTCTTTATTTTTCTGCACGTAGTTTTATGTCCCCGGATGTTGTTGGGATGGAAAAACAACAGGACTCGACTAAGGTCAGAATCTGATTTTTCATGAGCCGTAATTATTTTGGCATTTTTTTTTCAAATGTCTGTTTTTTCTTGTTTTTGCTTCTAAACTTGGCGTCACGATCGAAAAACAGGGTTGAATTACTCGACCGGAAAGCGAAGCGAATTCTATGAATTTTCGCAATGTGTTTTCTGTCAATAATTATTTTTTGTATCAGTTTTATGACTTATTAGAGATTTATGCCAACACATACACACACACACGCGCATATATATATATATATATATATATATATATATATATATATATATATATATATATATACCTATACATATTATGTATATATATATATATATATATATATATATATATATATATATATATATATATATATATATATATATATATATATATAATATTAATTTTTATCACATCACCGTGAAATTTTTTGTACATGAATATTAATTAAGCCACAAATGTCATTTAATGTCAATCAAGTGACATTTGTAGCTTAACGTTTATATATACAGTATATATATATATATATATATATATATATATATATATATATATATATATATATATATATATACACATATATACATATACATATACATATATACATATATATATATATATATATATATATATATATATATATATATATATATATATATATATATATATATATATATATATATATATATATATATATATATCTAGAATCTCATGGTCATTCTTTACCAGATACGTGTGTAATTGTAATAAGAAACATCGGCCGCCACATTGAAGTGGGAGAAGATGCAGAGAGAGAGAAGATATACTTTCATTTTACAATCAATAAGTATTCCCTCCATTCATCTTAAAAATAGAGCTTTGATAAACAGCGTAGTTTAATCTCTTTTTACACAATTTCTTGGGATGCCTCAGTCACATACAGCCTTTTCTAACTTATCTTTTCCAATTCCCTCTACCGGACCAGACCATTTTCATTCAAAACGACGCAGAGCAAAGTTGTTTCATACTTCAATACTTTTATAATAGTTTCGTCGAAAGTTTTCTCTCTGAGAATATCATTTTCTCTTTGAGAATATTACTTTCTCTCTGAGAATATTATTTTCTCTCTGAGAATATTACTTTCTCCTTGAAAATATTATTGTCTCTGAGAATATTATTTTCTCTCTCTGAGAATATTATTTTCTCTATAAGAATATTATTTTCTCTCTCTGAGAATATTATTTTCTCTATGAGAATATTATTTTCTCTCTCTGAGAATATTATTTGCTCTTTGAAAATATTATTTTCTCACTGAGAATATTATTTTCTCTCTGAGAATATTATTTTCTCTCTGAGAGTATTATTCTCTCTCTGAGGATATTATTTTCTCTTTGAAAATATTATTTTCTCTCTGAGAATATTATTTTCTGTCTGAGGATATTATTTTCTCTCCGAGAATATTTTCTCTTCGAAAATATTATTTTCTCTCTGCGAATATTATTTTCCCTCTTAGAATATTATTTTCTCTCTGAGAATATTATTTTCTCTCTGAGAATATTATTTTATCTTTGAAAATATTGTTTTCTCTCTGAGAATATTATTTTCTCTCTGAGAATATTATTTTTGAAAATGTTATTTTCTCTCTGATAATATTATTTTCTCTCTGAGAACATTTTCTCTCTGAGAATATTATTAGCGAACAAAAACTTCCACTCTCTCTTTTGCGAATAACTGGTAACTGAATACATATTTTCATACTATACAATTACTCGACTAGTGAACAATACTGACATCACAGTTCAAACTACACATTTGTATATGATAAAACTTTCACAACTAACCTATTTGTTCAAGGATACGTGTTCAGCAAAACGGTTTTAACAGCCTTTAAAATATTTCTTCAAACTCTCCATTAAAAAAAAACACACACACATAAAACTATTTTATGACTGCCCGAGGAAACGTGAAAGGTTAACATACATACTCGAAGTCTTACTGAGCTATAAAATCATTATTAGAGGTTTCGTCCGAGGGTGAGGTACGTAAAAACGAGGTACGTAAAAACGAGGAACCACCTGAAGACGCAGTGACGTATTGCACGAACAGTGATCAATCCTTGCAAAGTCGGAATATAGATGCAGGCACGGGAGGCAATTTTCTTCGTGTAGTGTACAGTGATAGAGTAATAAAGGGACAATATGCCATTAAACAAGAGAAATGGTATTTTTTCCTCTTTCTTAATATGCTTTTTTTTGAAGACTACAGCTTTACATGAAAACTGAAGTTCTGAAAACAATGTCAGACTGTTCTTAAATCACCACAGTTGTACGAATACTCGTTATTATCAAGAACATCAATCAGTTAAGTTATTATGATAATAACCGTTATTATCAAGAACGTCAATCAGATTACAACAATTATGACGATTATCAATCAAGACTTTTTTTTCCTTTACTCGAAGTTAGATCTCATTTCTTTCCGAGTAAAGGTTACATAAAATTTACATTTTCTATTTTTTCGAAGCAAGCGTTTTAAATATTTATTCACCTTTCTTATTCAACTATTATTTATCAAGCCACTGCCCTCCTCTATCTACCACACCGTGGTAAAGAAGGAGCAACCTTATAGGACTTAAATAGAATTAAAAATTATTAATCAAACTCTTCTAGATGATGAATATATAATGGCTAGGTTGCTAAACATCGCTGACATTCATATCAAAGAAGAATAATATTCATGAAAGCAAGTCACTCACTCGCAGTTAATAACAGTGAGTCACTCACTCACGGTTAAGTAGCGAGTCACTTACTCAAGGTTAATAACAGTGAGTCGCTCACTCATGGTTAATAACAGTGAGACGCTCACCCACGGTTAATAACAGTGAGTCATTCACTCACTGTTAATAACAGCGAGTTGCTCACTCGCGGTTAAACAGCGAGTCACTTACTCAAGGTTAATAACAGCGAGTCACTCACTCGCGGTTATTAACAGTTGGTCGCTCACCCACGATTAATAACAGTGAGTCACTCACTCAGTTAATAACAGCGAGTTGCTCACTCGCAGTTAAACAGCGAGTCACTTACGGTTAATACCATCAAGTCACTCACTCGCAGTTATTAACAGCTGGTCGCTCACCCGCGGTTAATAACAGCGAGTCGCTCACTCGCTGTTAATAACAGAGTCGCCCACTCATTGTTAATAACAGAGTCACCAACCTGCTGTAAATAACAGAGTCATCCACTCAAGGTTAATAACAGCGAGTCACTCACTCATGGTGAATAATGGCGAGTCATCTACTCACACTTAATAACAGGCAGTCACTCACTCACAGTGAATAACAGCGAGTCACTCACTCACTGTTAATTACAGAGTCACTCACTCATGGTGAATAATGTTGCTGCAACCACTTACAGTTAATAACAGCCAGTCGCTCACTCACAGTGAATAACAGAGTCACTCACTCACTGTTAATTACACCGACTCACTCGAAAACAGTTAATTACAGCGAGTCACTCACTCACGGTTAATTTCAGAGAGTCTCGAAAGTCCGGTACCTTATTTAAAGGCTGAGATTGGAGTCAATACTCAAAGGTTTTAGCTCATGGTGAAGAAGTAAATATAGTAATATGTCGCTTCTTGTCAATCAGAGTGAACAACACAAGATTCTACTCCTGCTCCCAGAAAAATGAGATTTCTTTTTAGCAAGCAGAATTTGACAATTGCCCTCTAATCATCAACATGTTTTTCTCGGCCCAAAATTTAAACATTTCATCAGAAACATTAGAAGTTTAATTTTTATTTTTATTCTTAATTTTTTAGAGAACGCCAATTTTCATACAATTATACTCTTATTATTTCTTTAAGCGAAATGAAAACATACAGCAAAAAAAAGTTTTATATAATTAATCAGTGGTAAGTACCACATACATTGCACGTACGCACACAAACATACGAACTGTCACTGAATAATGGAATCGTTTGCTCTTGCACATGCAGAAAAAAAGTGTATACACAAAACATACGCAAAACGAAACCATAAATTAAAAAATTATAAAATAAAATAAAAAAAAAATGAATTTTAATAAATCGTGTCTTTCACAAAACTCCATTCCTCTCCAGCTCTTCTGGTGCCTACAGGAGTCTAGCTGACTGCATCCTGTACTATTCTCCCTCTTACAATCATTCAGCTACAATCTGCAATCAGCAGACATTCAAATCCCTCTAATTTATCTCTAACGTATTCACAGTGGAAATTACGATGTTCGTCTGAAAGGAAAATGAAAACAAGTGTTCATCGTAATGTGTCCTCAAGACATATTTAAATAGATAGATAGAATATACAATTTAGACCGGAGACCAAGCGCTGTAACCTATGAGGTCATTCAATGCTGAAGGGAGAATTGAGAGAAAGCGTTTTAAACGGTGTAACAGGAGGAAAACCTTGCAGTTGCACTATGAAACAGTTGTTAGGAGAGGGTTAAAAGTAACATGGAAGAAAGAGAATATGAACGGAGGTACGGTAAAAAGAATGAAAGTCTGTTGCAGCTAGGGGCCGAAGGAACGCTGCAAAAGAACCTTAACTAATGCCTCCAGTGCACCACATGAGGTGCACTGACGTCACAGCCCTTCTACGAGGAAAAATATTTACATAAATATTCAAGACATCTTCGTCTTATAATCATTTATCTGCGATCTACAATCAACAGATTTTTAAAATCCCTCTCGTTTACTTATACGGAATCACAAAGGAAAGTGAAATGTCCTTCTGATTGGAAGTGAGGTCAACTGACCACTCGTTTGTGTTCCAAAGACTTCATGGAATAAATATAAGATACTAAAAGGGTGGCCGGTAATAAAGTCACAGGGAAAAAAGTCACATGAAAAAGTCACAATTAAGGCTAGGAAAAAAAGTCAGAAAAAAATCACAATTTTGGCTAGGAAAAGTCACAATTTTGGCTAAGAAAAAAGTCACAGAAGAAAGTCAATTTTGGCTATGAAAAAAGTTACAGGACCAAACGTCACATTAATTTATAGTGGCCGGTAACAAAGTCACGGGGAAAATTTCACAATATTTCTTGGGGGTCATTATCTTTTCTGATATTTACAGTCTTGTGTTTATGTTTTGACGGTAATCCCCAACGGCTTGTACTAAACACGCCGCAAAGGTGGATACATACCGGGTTAAAACCCGTGGAGGTCACTGCCTAGGTAAGATTAATGTGAATTTTTCCTGTGACTTTTTTTCTGTGACTTTTATAACTGGATCCATTAAAAGTTGTGGATGACCATTAACAAAGCTCCAACAATTAATATACAGTCCAGAGCAAAATTTGCGTATGGAAGATAGTTGAATAAGATACAAGAAAATATCGTTGCATTTCTTGAAAGGAAATTCTGGCTTTGTTTAAATCGTCATCTTAATTTTCGTTATGCACTGAGATAAAAAAAAATTAAGTTGGACGTCATAATAAAGAAAACAATAAGAACTGCGAATAAAGCAAAATAAGTGAAAACTGTGCGTGAGAGAGAGAGAGAGAGAGAGAGAGAGAGAGAGAGAGAGAGAGAGAGAGAGAGAGAGAAGGGGGGCCATATAAAAAATTGAAGTAAATTGGACGTCATAATAAAGAAAATACGAATTGGGAATAAAGCAAAATAAGTAAAAACTGTGTGTGTGTGTGTGTGTGTGTGAGAGAGAGAGAGAGAGAGAGAGAGAGAGAGAGAGAGAGATTAAAATAATGAAGTAAACTGGACTTCATATTAAAGAAATCAGTACGAATTGGGAATAAAGCAAAATAAGTAAAAACTGTGTATGTGTGTGTGTTGAGAGAGAGAGAGAGGGGGAGGTGTGTATAAAAAAATTTAAGTAAATTGAACGTTACACTAAAGAAAACAATGCGAACTGGGAATAAAGCAAAATAAGTAAAAACTGAGAGAGAGAGAGAGAGAGAGAGAGAGAGAGAGAGAGAGAGAGAGAGAGAGAGAGAGAGGCATATAAAAAAATTAAGTAAATTGGAATTACATTAAAGAAAACAATACGAATTGGGAATAAAGCAAAATAAGTAAAAACTGAGAGAGAGAGAGAGAGAGAGAGAGAGAGAGAGAGAGAGAGAGAGAGAGAGAGAGAGAGAGAGAGGCATATGAAAAAATTAAAGTAAACTGGACGTTACATTATGGAAAACAATACGAATAGGGAATAATGCAAAATAAGTAAAAACTACGAGAGAGAGAGAGAGAGAGAGAGAGAGAGAGAGAGAGAGAGAGAGAGAGAGATATAAAAAAATTGAAGTAAATTGGAATTACATTAAAGAAAACAATACGAATTGGGAATAAAGCAAAATAAGTAAAAACTGAGAGAGAGAGAGAGAGAAAGGCATATGAAAAAATTAAAGTAAACTGGGCGTTACATTATAGAAAACAATGCGAATAGGGAATAACGCAAAAATAAGTAAAAACTACGAGAGAGAGAGAGAGAGAGAGAGAGAGAGATGCATATAATAAAATTTAAGTAAATTATGTCACATTAAAGAAAACAATACGAATAGGGAATAATGCAAAATAAGTAAATGAGAGAGAGAGAGAGAGAGAGAGAGAGAGAGAGAGAGAGAGAGAGAGAGAGAGAGAGAGAGAGGAAAATAAAAAAAAGGGGGGAGCATTTTTGAGGGAAGAAGGCCCAGAGAACAGAAGAGGACCCCCTGTAAATTGCCCCGGGCGTAAAGAAATAGATTAAAATGTTCAGTGGAGTCTTCTAACCATTCAGAATAAGTGGGCATAAGCGCCATCAATTCGTTCAGTAATGCTGAAAATAAAGCACATCAGCGCAACAATGATGCTGTTATCAGAGAGAGAAAGGGGGGAGGGAAGAAGGTGAGGGGGGGAAAGGGGGGAGGGGGTAAAAATTCACCGGGGTGCTTTCTAGTTTTATATTATGATCGGCGTTTTTTTTATTATGTTATTGCAAACAGGGCGAGAGACGAGGGAAGCAAGTGGTGGCCTGGGGAGTGGGTGGGAGGGGGAAGAGACCTGAGAGTGGGGAAGGGGAAAGGGGGTACCATCACTATTTTTAGCGGACTGTGGACAGCTTTAGCGAGCATAAACACCCTCGTATACACAATTGTCCGGCAATAACAGCCCGAGAAATAAAGACGTATATCTCTCGCCATTCCGGCTTGCAAACAAACACACGCTCCCCATTCCAAAAACAATAATAAAATGGCGAAGGGAGCTCTCTAAATATGCTCTTAATGATTTGAGAATGGTTGCAGCGAAGCAAAATGATGTGCATTTTGCGAGAGGCGAAGCCCGCGCGCGCGCACACACACACACACACGCACACGCACTCCATCCCATCATACGCAATGGTATGGATATAAATGCAACATGGATACTTATTACAGTATTAGTTTTATCGTCTGTTCGGCGATATCTTCTTACAACAGCCTGTGTTTCTTCCCCCTCCTCCTCCTCTTCCTTCTCCTCCTCCTCCTACCTCGCCGCTCCTTCATCTACTCCTCCTCCTCCTTCCTTTCCTCGCTCCTTCACCCCCTCATTCTCCTCCTCCTCCTCCTTTTCTTCCTCTACTTCCTTTTCCTCTTCCTCTTCTTCTTCTTCTTCTTCTTCTTCTTCTTCTCCAGCTCCTCTTCCTCCTCCTCCACCTCCTCTCCCTCCTCCTCCATTTCCTCCTCCTCCTCCTCCTCCTCCATGTCCTCCTTTCCCTGCTACTTCACCCGCTCCTCTTCCTCTTCCTCCTCCTCCATGTCCTCCCTTCCCTGCTCCTTCACCTACTCCTCCTCCTCCTCCTCCTCCAACTTCTCCCACTTTTCTCCTCCAGGAGAATGTGAAACAGTTTTTTAGGGAACGAGATGTCAAAAAATATTACCCCGAGTAATGTTGCTTCATTCAGTTTGAACCAATGGATTATTATTATTATTATTATTTCATGACGCTGAACTTCGTAATAACTGAACGCTACTACTGCGGGGGGTGGGGATATATACTAGTGCGCTCGTTTTTGGTGGGTCCTTGTTTATAATATGATGTGGGGGTCATTTTCGCCCAGGACGTGGGTCATTTGCAAGGAAATGCATTTTTTTTGTACTTGACAATGTACTGTGTCTAAAAATACCTGCGGTTAGTTAAGGTTTCTTCAACATCCTTTGTCATCCTAATTCGTCCTAGTTCAGTTGTTCTCAAAGTGGGGGTAATTACCCCGTGGGGGTGATGAAGCCGTTTCTGGGGGGTAACGAGGTGCTTTCTAAAAGTAATAGCTCTTTGGAGTAAAATTCAGTAAATTTAGATTTTAGACCCTAAAATCTAAATTCTTTATTTCTTAAGACTTGAGTAAAAGTAAGATTAATTTTTTTCGCATAAAATGCATTAGGAATTAAGCATTTCAATATTTTTCTTTCCTTTATATCATAACTTCACATAACTGAAGACGAATGGGGTAGGGGTAATATACCAAAAAATTTGAGAACCACTATCCTAGTTAAAGCCGTTGATTTAATAAATGTTAGGATATTAGGAAATTAACTGTTAGTTAAGGTTTCTTTAATATCCTTATTCACCTTAACTGTAGCAATGAAATTTAACCTTAGGATATTCTGAAATTAATTAGTAAAGAACGCATCTCAGGAATCAGTGCTAGATGTAGTACTATTCATATAATAGTACTACAAACTTAGTAAAACAAGTAAAGAATGCGCCGAAGTTTCTTCAGCGCAATCGAGTTTTCTGCACAACATACAAGCAGAGTCACCGGAAATAATCTGTCTTTCGGTGGTCTCGGTATAATGCTGTATGAGCCGCTGCCCATGGAACTTTAACCACGGCTCGGTGGTGACCTGGCCTATATCGTTGCCAGAGGCACGATTATGGCTAACTTTAATCTTAAAAATAAAATTAAAAACTTTAATCTTAAAAGTAAAATAAAAAACTTTAATCTTTAAAATAAAATAAAAACTACTGAGGCTAGAGGGCTGCAATTTGGCATGTTTGATGATTGGAGGGTGGATCATCAATATACCAATTTGCAGCCCTCTAGCCTCAGTAGTTTTATGATCCGAGGCGGACAGAAAAAGTGCGTAAAGGAAAAGTGCCGACGGACAGACAACAGTTTTCTTTCCAGGAGACTAAAAATGAAATAAATAAAGTAATAAGTCGACCAGAGAGCTTTATACAAAATGCAATTTACTACGGATCTTGCTGACAAAAGCGCAAGGGCAAAGAGATCAATGTTATGAACATAAATAAATAACAATAATTAAGTATAACAGAAGCCTCATGCCTGGACACTTGACAACATTTTGCTACAAAAGGGACCCACGTATTGAAGGCCATCGCAGCAACAACGTATTAACTAAACAAAACCTTTTTTATGATTTTTTTCGTTTTTTCAAAGATCGATAAAAGTATCTACAACGAACACTTTCTGAAAATGAATCAGAAACCAGTCCAGTGGAGTTTGCTGCTTGGCCGAATATAACTCATACTAACATTTTTGCAAATACATTTAACTTAAAAAAACATTAATTTACATCAAGGATTCTATCAGGAATAATCACCAGGTAAAGAAGAAATATACAATTAAGTATCCTAAGTAATATAGCCAATTCAACTGCAGAAAATCTGAAAGTAATTTGGAAGTTCATTTGCCTGGTCAGTTTTTTAAATGTTTCCCTTTAGTATGACATAATCATCACACACCTGGCAAAGAAGCTGTTGTAAAGTCACACAAGGCATGTTCTCAACATACTGTAAACACCATCTCAAAAAAAAAAAAAAAAAACCTCCCAGAGCTGATAAACAAACGAGCTCTTTAATGATCTTAAAACTACTCAAGATTTGAAATGTTTTTTTTTTTACTTTTTTTTTGGGGTGCGGGAGAGCATGAGAACAGCATCCATAATATCATCCTAATTAAAAACTCTTTTGGGAGCGAGGTTCCCCCTACTCCTGTAGGGGTACAACCCCTTTCCCCTCCCTCTCTCCCTCCCTTCCCCTCTCCTCCCTTCCCCCCTCCCCCTCTCTTCCGAAATCGTGGTTCTTGCTCCTCTTCCTCCTCGTTCGAGACCTCCTCCTCCTTATACAACCCCCTCTCCCTCCCTCACTCCCTTCTCTCCCCCTCCCTCACTCCCTCCCTGCCCCTCACGCCTATCTTCCGAAATCGTGGTTCTTTCTCCACCTCCTCCTCATCCACCTCCTCACCCTCTTCCACCTACTCCTCCTCCTCCTCCTTCTCCCCTCCACCTCCTCCTCATCCTCCTCCTTCTCCCCCTCCTCCTCCTCTACCTTCTCTTCCTTCTGGACCTCCTCTTCCTCGACCTCCACCTCCTCCTACAACTCCACCTCCACCTCCTCTTCTTCCTCCCCCTCCAACTCCACCTCCACCTCCTCCTCCTCCTCCTCCTCCTCCTTAAACCGGAGCTTCCTGGGGAAATGGGCCGTAAATCATCGTTCGGGCGCCGTAAAACGGCCGGGCTACAAGTGCGACTAAAGCGACATGTCACAACAGCCTTGTCGTGGATGGACTACGCACGACCGAGGTGTCGGGGAATCGGCTGTGTATCGGCTGTAATATCGGCGGTAATCGGCGGACGGAACTATTCATTTAACTCCGAGGAACGATTCATAAAAGCTCTATAAAAGCCCAGGGCACCCCCGAGAACAAGGGGGTGGGAGGGCGAGGGGGGAGAGGGAGGGAAGGGGATGGGGAGGGGGGAAGGAGGGGGATGTCCCCGAAGAGGGAAATGAGTAATAAAACTCCCCTCGAACACGTCGTAGATTATTTATCTTTGCCGCGATGGCATGACTTTGAAAGTATGATATTGTTCTGCTCCGCTGGGAGTCTAATCGCCGCCACCTTTTGGCCCGATAGAGTGAGAAAAACTCACGCAAAAAAAAAAAAAAAAAAAAAAAAAACGTTCGGCTATCATGTGATATAAATACCTTTTTTTTGGTGTGGGAACATTAAAACCTTGATGATAATTTCGTTTTTGCAGGAAAGAAGAGAAAAAAAGGAAGCTACAATAATCCTGCAATTTCAACCAATTGATGGGCCCTCAAAACAGAGTACTGTAAGCCAGTAAAGTCAACCCGTGTTCGCCTCTTCTTCCTCCTCCCCCTCCCCCTCTTCTTCTTCTTCCTCCTCCTCCTCCTCTTTCCCCTCTTTTTTCTCCTCCTCCTCCTCCTCTTCTTTCTCCTCCTCCTCCTCCTCCTCCGCCAACGCCTCACCGTTTCCGCGCCTGAAAGCAGTCGGATCCCCGTCAGGAGGAGCTGGATCGCCATCGCCTCCGCACTCTGATCGGGTTCTCTCTCCTTCTGCGTCGGTCTCTGGTGGCGATGACGGGCCCCTCTTGTGAGCGCGAGAGAGAGGGAGAGAGAGAGAGAGCGAGCGCACTGACCAACAATACCGCCGCAGCAGACCAGAGGCGACCACCGCACCCCGGCGACCATCAACGTCTCCCGGCATCAGTCACAAGACGTGTACTAAGAAATATAGCCGTCAAGCTAACAAAAGGATCTAAAGATTTATACCTCGTGTAAACACAAGGTGCAAATTATCCTCCGATACATATCTACCCTGTCCGATTTCGCCCTCGAGCTAAGGTTTTACTGCCGCCGAAAAAACAGGTCTTCTTCTCTTTCGCTGGGCTGTTTTCCCTCCCTCGTCTTCTTCTGCTTCTTCTTCTTCTTCTTCCTCTCTCGGAAGGGCTTCGAGAGAGCGCGCGCACGAGTCTCTTCCTCCTCCTACTCCTCTTCCTCCCAGTCTCGGTTACTTTCGTCGTCTTTACTCTCCTGACGAGTCTTCTGACAAAGGGGGTGATACGTCAGGATTAAGAGCAAGGCGGTGCTTGAATGAAGTTGCCTTATTCGTTCAGATTTCACGATGACTTTTAACATAAATTCCTTATCATGTCGGTAATATAGATAAAAAAATTGATTAGACACCAGTTCATATGTAACTTTTTTTTTTAGACAATTTTCTGTAAATTAATTTATGTTTTATCCCGGCAACATAGAACACTAATTAATTGAAACTAACACACAATCATATAAACAAACACGCACATTAAATATCCACCTACCTACCTATCTAATCTATCTATCTATCTACCTATGCAGTATATATACATACATACATACATACATACATAAATAGATATGTATGTATATAGATATATAGATATATGTATATATCAGAATCAGGAACAACCTCTAACCTTTACAGTTACAAAGCAGACTATAAACAGCAAAGATGGAACTTAGTAACAAACAATTCGACCAGGACCTAAAGGTATATAATAATTATTTCTTTGGCATTCCTAACAGTAGTTGCCATTATATTCTTGTAGCTTTTCGTCGCCAATGGTATTTCCTTTCGAGAATTAAGACTGTTTTGTTATGACCTAAAGATCCGTTTTGAAATTCCAAGACGTCTCAAGTTCACTTTTAAACTTTTGGCATTCCAGGTTTCCAATAATTTTTTTATACAAGCTTAATTTTATTGAACTGAACTGAATAGAGAATTTAGACCAAAGGCCAAGCACTGGGACCTCTGAGTCCATTCAGCGCTGGAACGGAAACTGACAGTAAAAGGCCTGAAAGGTGTAACAGGAGGAAATCCTCAAAGCAGTTGCACAATGGATCAATTGTTAGGAGAGGGTGGAAAGTAAGATGGAAGAAAGAGCCTATGAAAGGAGTTACAGTAAACGGAACGAAAGGGGTTGCAGCTGGGGGCCGAAGGCACGCTGCAAACAACCTTAAGTAGTGCCTACAGGGCACCGCATAAGGCGCACTGAAGGCACTACCCTCCTGCGGAGAGCATAATTTTATTGACTTGTAAAGTCCCAAGTTCGTAGATAAGGTTTTTTTTTTTTCTATAGCACACTTAACTTCTGCAGGGACTTCTATGTTCTGTGGAAGCTGCAGCTTACCGCATCCCAAATATTAACGTTGTGGGGTATTTTCATAAAAAATTTCAAAGCTCAGGACGTAACCATTTTAATGTTCAAGCTTTATTATATTCTAATATTTATTTTCAACGACCTGTGACGGTTAAGTTTAAAAACAAATCTGTTTTCAGTAAATTTATTCAATTAATTTCAAGTGTTGGTATCTTCAATCATCAACAAAATAAAAAAAATAAACGAGAGAGAGAGAGAGAGAGAGAGAGAGAGAGAGAGAGAGAGAGAGAGAGAGAGAGAGAGAGAGAGAGAATAATGGAATAATGTGGCGTACGGAATTGCTTGCTTACTCAATAATTATGATGCTCTGAGATCAGTTGCAAAATAATAATGATAAATAAAATACAACAGCCACGCGCTTATGTTGTTTTATTTTTGACAACTTCGGTAAGCCACAATAATAGCGTTCTACAACTGCATGAAAAATACAGTAGCAAACATATTGTAAGAGGCAGAGTGATAAAGTAAAATAATGTTAATAATGCCGGAGAAACACATCTCCCTATGAAAGTTTATGAAGCCAAGAGATTGTAGTAATTTTTTTATTTATTTATTATTTAAACGAGAAAACTAAAACTAGGTAATATGCTTTGTCAAAGAAGGAGAAACTTTGCAAAATCATTGACAAAAGTACCAGGAACTGGTATACTAAAACTAGATAATATGCTTTGTCAAAGAAGGAGAAACTTTGCAAAATCTTTGACAAAAGTACCAGGAACTGAAAATACCACAAACCTGTCAATTGATATACATCGATTGCGATCTGTTCATATCATGACTCAGATCCTGGAGAAGAAGAAAGGCAAGTTGGAAAAATAAGAAAAAGATTAAACAAATACCGAGTCACATATTCAAGAAAGGAGAACGGGAATCGAGAGAGAGAGAGAGAGAGAGAGAGAGAGAGAGAGAGAGAGAGAGAGAGAGAGAGAGAGAGAGAGGAACCACCTTTAATTCGATTTTACCACTGTAATATTATTTTTCCCTCTCCCCCCAACCCCACCCTTGACCTTTATAGATAGCAGGCAAATGGGTATTTTCGGAGATGCAAAGCCCGCAATCATAGCAGTCACTAGCCAGCTATAACCTCTTCCCTCACCCTTCCCCCAACCATTCCCTTTCACACTAAACCTTCCCCTTCCCCCATCCTTCCCAACAACCCTTCCCCTTCCCCCAACACTTCCCCTAACCCTTCCCCTTCCCCAACCCTTTCCCAACCATTCCCCTTCACACTAAACCTTCCCCTTCCCCATCCTTCCAACAACCCTTCCCTTTCCCCAACACTTCCCCTAACCCTTCCCCTTCCCCATCCTTCCAACAACCCTTCCCCTTCCCCCAACATCTCCCCTAACCCTTCCCCTTCACACTAAACCTTCCCCTTCCCCCACCCTTCCAACAACCCTTCCCCTTCCCCCAACCCTTCCCTTAACCCTTCCCTTCCCCAACCTGTCCCCTTCCCTCAACACTACCCAACCATTCCCCTTCCAACCAAACCTTCACCTTACCCCCACCATTCCCACTAACCCTTCCTCTTCCCCCACCCTTCCCTACCCCAACACTTCCCCAACCACTTTCCTTCCCATTAACCCTTCACCTTTCCCCCACCCTTCTCAGCAACCCTTCCCCTCCTCCCATCCTTCCCCTACCCCTTCCCCCAACCATACCCTTTCCCCTAACCCTTCCCCTTCGCCTCAACCCTTCATAACCATGCCCCTTCCCCTAACCCTTCCCTTTCGCCTCAACCCTTCCCCAACCATACCCCTTCCCCTAACCCTTCCCTTTCGCCTCAACCCTTCCCCAACCATACCCCTTCCCCTAACCCTTCCCTTTCGCCTCAACCCTTTCCCAGCCATGCCCCTTCCCCAACCATCCCCCTTCCCCTTCGCCTCAACCTTTCCCAACCTTGCCCCTTCCCCAATCTTTCTCCTTCCCCAACGCATCCCCCCACCCTTCTTCCCTCCACCTAACCCTTCCTGTCCCCTCCACCCCCTCCCCAACGCTTCCCCTTCCCCCACCCTCCCCAACCCTTCCCCTTCCCCCTACCTACCCTCCCCGCCTTCCTCTGTCCATGTTCAGATGTCATAAGATTCGAGAGTAATGAGCGATTATACAATTGAAGTGCACATTTTCAGGGCTATGATTGGGTCCCTAATCGACGCTTTATCTAGCTTTAATCTTCGCTTGGAACTCTTGCCTTGTTCGATTATCTCGGGGCTATTAGCTGCCCGATTGACGGAGTGTGCATTCTGGTTTTCAGAAGGTAGGGGTAGGTGGGTATGTGGGTATGTGGAAGGCACACACACACACACGTATACACACAGGTGGAGCTCGGCCATGTAGGTATATATATATGTGTAGCATGGGGGATGATATGGGCAAGGAGTGAATGGATGCGATGAAAGAAGTGGATAAGGGTACTGCAACTATACATTGGGTATGTAGGGGGTATAGAAACCGGGTTGTAGGGTGGGAATGGGTATGTAGGGTATAAAAGCCCGTAGGTAGGGCGGGTAGGACTGGGATTGGGGTAGTGGGTACGAGTACACGTACAAGGTCCAGAAGATTGTCGAAGGTAAATGGGCATTGGTATAACAGGTTGTGGGTAGCGATACCGTGCCCAGATTCCGTCCATCACCACGATCAATGATGTAAATAATTTAAGAGAGTTTTTCTTCTCTTTTTTTTTTTTTTTGCTTTTCGTTAAGTTCAAATCATTCGCCGATTCAACAATCGCTTTTTGGTTAGTGAGGAAAATCTTTCGCTAACGACAAACGATGCAAATAATTACAAAGTCGATTTTAGTAATAAAAACTTTGAGCATTTTTGTAAATTTAAATAATGAACGTTTTCATGAAGACAGTTTAAGCAAATTATGTTGAATTATGCAAATAATGCTAATGCAGATTTCTATAGCTACAAACGATGTATATAGTTTTTATAAATAATCTTTAATAAAATGCAAATATACAAAAATGAATAATACGTAGCCTGAAACTATATAATTATTCCTCTGGGGAAACTGATGTCTGAGAATTAAAATAA
>NC_089784.1:32935569-32938069 GCF_040412425.1 Macrobrachium rosenbergii
AGAACAAATGATTAGTCTTATATAAATAGTAACAATACCATTAGTCATTTTGACACAGTGCCTCCAAACACGAGACGTAAACAAACAAGTACAAAATGCGCCGAAGTTTCTTCGGCGCCATCGAGTTTTCTGTAGAGCCGCTACAGCTTATGTTCAAGGCCACCGAAAACAGGTTTACCTTTCGCAGGTCTCGGTATAATGCTGTATGAGCCGCGGCCCATGAAACTTTCAGCCACGGCCCGGTGGTGGCCTGTCCCATATCGTTGCCTGAAGTACGATTATGGCTAACTTTAACCTTCAATAAAATAAAAAAAAAACTACTAAAGCTAGAAGGTTACAATTCGGTATGTTTGATGATAGGAGGGTGGATGATCAATATACCAATTTGCAGCCCTCTAGCCTCAGTAGCTTTTAAGATCTGAGGGCGGACAGAAAAAAGTGCGGACAGACAGACAAAGCCGGCAGCATAGTTTTCTTTCACAGAAAACTAAAATTGAATGAAGATGCTAAAGAATAGAATCATTACAGATACAGTAATAATCGCAATAAGAATATCAGATAACAAAGATTAAAAACAGAGAAAGAAAAGAGAAAAACATACGATGATTCATCAAAGATACAATGAAAAGAGGAGATGGATAGCAAGAAAAATGAATATAAAATAAAAATGGGGCATCAGTAGATATGGATGGTGAGAGAAGGCCAGGAGGAGGAGGAGGAGGAGGAGAAAAAGGCGAGTAGGAATAGTTTTTAGTGATGGGTGAGGAGAGGGAAGGAATGGCATTGGTGAGGTGGTTGGGGGAGGGGAAAGGGGGCCAAGGGAGGGGAGGGAGGGGGTTAAAACGATCGTGAGTTCCAGGGGTAGCGATAATTCAGCAAAACGGTCATCCCCATGTCAAAGAACCACACCTCTACCACCAGTGCTCTTCCCAGCTTCACAGCAGCGTAGAATCTCTCTCTCTCTCTCTCTCTCTCTCTCTCTCTCTCTCTCTCTCTCTCTCTCTCTCTCTCTCTCTCTTTAAATATGTACGTGTACACAAAGCAGGCGTTGGACAAATGTAACAAAAGTATGTTACTGCAAATAAACATAAAGATAACGTGCACACAAAGAACTTCAATGTGCATATTGTCAATCAAAACGTATGATAGACTTGCTAGCTTACTGATTAATGTTGTGTATGTTTGCATACGAACAAAGCGCCGTCTCTCTCTCTCTCTCTCTCTCTCTCTCTCTCTCTCTCTCTCTCTCTCTCATACACTCTTTTTTTCTCTCTCACAGACATGCTCTCTCTCTCTCTCTCTCTCTCTCTCTCTCTCTCTCTCTCTCTCTCTCTCTCTCTCTCTCTCTCTCTCTCTCTCTCTCTCTCTCTCTCTCTCTCTCTCTAACACACAAATAAACCCAATAATGAATTTCACCATTTTTGTAAGTACCACAATACTTTCTCACAAAGTTACTGGTATCAGTCATTTTCCTTACTGAGAACATAAACCAGTGTTCTGTTCTTTCGGCGTTCAACTACGAACACTTGAGTTCTACCATATTTCAAATTTTGAAGTCAGTGTCGTTCAAGTTCTTGGTGGTTCTACTACATAAAATTCGTCCGTCAAATTAAGCGGCTAAAATTATTCAAGTTCATCCGCTTTTCGCTCAAACTTTGGCGTGAGGATGAAGTCTGCCCTAAAATGGACGACTGCAACATCGGCAAAATTTTCGAAATTGAGATATGCCACCTATTGGGCTCGTGAAACACTAATACGCAATTACTGCAGTTTCAGAATGATTCTTCAATGCTTTATTTAGTGGGTCCCATTTGCAGTGGTTGCAAGATCAGTAGTAATGCAAGGGAAAACTGCATTATCAACCATTTTTCTCAGTTTTGTATTTTTGCAGATACTGCAGTCTTCCACTTTAGGGCAGTAGTGTTCTTCGTAATTTTCTTACTTTCTATTTCAAATTTCTTTATTTTTCGTAGCGTTCCTTTCGTTATTTCTATATATAAAAAACACACGAACAAACTTGCACGCGCAAATAAACGAAAGAATTAGCCGCAGCCACACTATAAAAAAGGGTTAAACAAACATTTTATAGTTAACCTTCACGTAATTTTCACACGTCTTCTATTTCAAATTTCTTTTCTCTCTTTCGCTTTCTCTTTTATCCTTTATCTATATCTAAAGAACACACATGCGCAAACCTACACACGCATTTTTCGGCGCATTTTTTTCTTGTTTTATGTAGGATATGTACTTTTCAAATTTATTTTCCTCTCTTTGTCTTTATTTATTTCTCTACATCTCAAAAAAAAAAACACATACACATACAAACTTATAAAAGCAAATAAGCACAAGAAATCGCTGAAGTAAAAAAAGGAGGAGTTAAACAGGCATTGTATGGTTTAATCTTTATGTATGATCTGTGACTATTGGAAAAAAAAAAGTCCAAATTTCTCACACCTTTTCCGACGCTCTTACAGTAAGATCCCCTCTTCCAAACGAGAGA
>NC_089784.1:32940569-32983069 GCF_040412425.1 Macrobrachium rosenbergii
CTGTACAGCGTATAATGCTGTATGAACCTTTCAGCCGCGGCCCATGAAACTCAGCCTCGGTCCGGTGGTGGCCTGTGTTGTTGGTGCCTACTGTACATTGGTGCCAGAAGTACGATTATGGCTAATTTTAACCTTAAATAAAACTACTGAGGCTGGAGGGCTGCAATTTGATATGTTTGATGATTAGAGGGTGGATGATCAACATACCAATTTGCAGCTCTCTGGCCTCAGTAGTTTTTTAAGATCCTTGGGAGGACAGAAAAAGTGCGGACAGAATAAAGTGCGGAAGGACAGACTAAGCCGTCAAAATAGTTTTCTTTTACAGAGAACCAAAAACACAAAACAGTGTTTTTTTTATTTCATAGACATATCCTTTGAACACCCAATGATGTACAATACAAAGCAGAACTCTTTAAGCATCTAAAATTGCACAAATCATAAAAGATTCGTCTACAAAACAGTCCTTGGAACATTTATTTCAACAAACACATAAAGCTTTGTAACGTTCAGCGTAGGTATTGACAGAAGAAAGTTAACACGAATACGCATTTTTCAATTGCTGGGCAGATCAACAACAAAAGATTATCACACCTAATCTACCGATTAATTAACAATCTACACAGAAATCCCAGGTGTATGTGTACACACACACACACACACACACACACACACACACACACACACACACACATATATATATATATATATATATATATATATATATATATATATATATATATATATATATATATGAAATTGACGGATAGAATAAAACTACTTATAATTAGGATTTGAATGCGTAAAATTTAAGGGCCCATAAGCGATATTTATGAACGGTCCTTAAACTATTACCCCAAAAGTTCCATGGAATGAACTCCTAAATACTTACACAAAAATCATTTGAATCACCGAAATCTTTCAGTTATTGAATAGGAAGACTGATCGAAGATTACTTCAAAATACCTGATAAGATCCAGTCTTAAAGTAAAGGTCTTTTGTACTGATTCTAATATACTGAATTGCACTGAATATACAATCAAGGCCAAAGGCCACGCGCTGGTACCTCTGAGTTTATTCATCCTGAAACGGAAACTGTCAGTACAAGGTTTTAAAGGCGTAACAGGAGGAAAACCTCGCAGCTGCACTATAAATCAATTGTTAGGAGAAGGTGGAAAGCAAGATGGAAGAAAGAGAATATGAAAGGAGGTACAGTGAAAGAAACGAAAGGGGTTGCAGCTAGGGGCCGAAGGCACGTTGCAAAGACCCTTAAGTAGTGCTTACAGTGCACCGCACGAGGTGCACTGACACCACTACCTCCCTACGGGAACTGATTCCAATATATTAATGAGACTAATCCCAACTCCTTATATTGCTTAATGAATAAACAATTGCTTATAGCAAAACGTATCTTTGGGCGAACAATAATTATCCACCTTGCTGAAAGCTTCAATCTCCTCTAACAGACTAACAAATATCTTAATGAGATACCAGTTTTGCAACTTGAGAGATATCTTCTTTTTTCACCGATAAAAAGAAAATAATACTAAAACATCGAAACTGGAAACATCCATTAAAACATCGAAGTGGATGCGTGTGATGTTTTGCCCGAGGGGATTGACAATGGCATAATGGAAAACATAAAAATAAGATAAAAACCTTTAATGTCCGCCAGCTTCCTTATGAGACTAATTAACCCTTTTATCTGATATGTATGTCTGGTTATAATCCTCGTCTTCCATATCTATATACTTACACCATTAGGAGACAGTGCAGATAATATTATACGTGTCCTTTTATTGCGCATGCGTAAAAGTCTTAACAGAAATCTGTGTCGTATATGGATATGTACACGACTATACAGTTATATGTGATTACGAACAAATATCAATCTTTGACAAAAAAAAAAAAAAAAAAATAGGTGTTGGCTGGACTAAATTCTTTTCTTCGATTCACTTAAAAGGCTTTTCTCTTGAGCTCATCCGTCTGATCAGTAATTATACTTTTGCCTCCAGCCCCTTCAAAGGGGGGAAAGTTGTACTCATGCACACGTGAATATGTACATACGTACGTACATCCGTACATACATACACACACACATATATACACACATTATATATATATATGTATGTATGTATGTATGTATGTATGTATGTATGTATGCATGTATGTATGTATGAACGTATGTATGTATTCGTGTGTGCATGCATACAAATTTCCCCCCTTTGAAGGGGCCCCAGGTAAAAGTATCCATACATACATACAGTCATATAACATTATATATTTATATATATATATATATATATATATATATATATATATATATATATATATATATATATATATATATGTGTGTGTGTGTGTGTGTGTGTGTGTGTGTGTGTGTGTGTGTGTATATATATGTGTGTGTGTGTGTGTTGCATGAACGTATATATGAATCAATAGTGAATCGAGTCACCGTCCCCCACAAATCACTTCGAAGCTGCGCAATTCTTGAAAACTGACAAATACGAAAACTTGTTAAAGGCATGTCAAATACTCTAACATTCGCACAAAGACCTTTCTTTCTGTTTAAATGCCCATGAACTGAACCAATCCATACGAAAACAAAACGTGAAATCAGTTCCTGTACAATAAATCGAGCTAGACTGTAGGATAACTCGGAACCTCTGTACGATAACTCGGAAAACCTCTGTGCGATAACTCCCAACCTCATTATGCAACTCAAAATAAAAGGAATTCCTGGATGGTAAACAGAAAGGTGGGGAAGAAGGGGTGTGAGGAGAGGGGGAAGGGGGGAATAAGAATCCTGGCTAATCCTCTTGCTTCACTTTACACCGAACATGATGCTCTGCATAATTTCGGAGGATGTGTTAGGCTTAAAAGTGAGATATAAGGTAAATCAGGTCATTTTTCTCAGGTAATGACGCTCAGCCTTATTACGCAACCTTATTCAGCGAAAAGGAGTAAATTCCACCTAACTTAAAACTCCACTTATCTTAAACGTAAGCCCCCCAACACAAAATGTGTTATGAAACCTGCCACTTGCGAGAGTCTGACTATAAATTCGTGAAACGTCCGGATGGAATCCTCTCTGTGATCAGACATTTTTGTTTTTTCGGTTTTGGTGAGTGCCCTCTGGTGCCCTGCTTACACACTAACACTAGGCTGACTTAGACACTAAACGCTAGGCTGACTTACACACAAACACTAGGCTGACTTACGCACAAACACTAGGCTGGCTTACACACTAACGCTAGGCTGACTTATGCACAAACACTAGGCTTACACACTGACGCTAGGTTGACTTACACACTAACACTAGGCTGACTTACACACAAAAACTAGGCTGACTTACGCACAAACACTAGGCTGACTTACACACAAAAACTAGGCTGACTTACGCACAAACACTAGGCTGACTTACACACAAAAACTAGGCTGACTTACACACAAAAACTAGGCTGACTTACGCACAAACACTAGGCTGACTTACACACAAAAACTAGGCTGACTTACACACTAACGCTAGGCTGACTCACACACAAAAAACTAGGCTGACTTACTAACACTAGGCTGACTTACACACAAACACTTAGGCTAAGTGTAATAGAACCATCTCACGCTCTTTATTCAAACAATTGCTGAATGACACACCGATGAAATATCCCTAATTGGAAGATGAATCAAATGCAGAAATTTAAAGATGCGTCGATACGAGCGTGATTTGTAATTAATTTATGCATAACGATGCGTCAAGCCCTGACTAGATCTCTTACGGCGGACGCGGGAAGAAATTACGACCAATTGGAAGCGGATCTCGAGAACCGGCTCGCTCGTCCCTTCGTAAGAATGAAGAGAGAAAACTGTCAGCTATCGAAGCTGCTTCGAGTTAACCACTGAATGCCTCGGCTACCGTAATGAAAGGGCGAAAGAATCCGCTGTCAAAACACTTTTGATATCGGGCGAGTAATTTATAAACCTCCCCCCTTTCGAACCTCCCCCTCCCCCTCCTCCTCCTCCTCCTCCTCCTCCTGGACCAACAACGATCTCGGTCGTTCTGGAAAAAGCAAAGTTCGAGTGGGCCATGGCGTTTCCAAGTCATTAATTTAAACCTTCAGCTAACGACCTTCTGCAGGATGCTTTGGGCATTGGTTACGATATTCTGATTATGCCAAGATGTTTCTCAGGAGGGAAATGGCTTGTTTTCTCTTCCAATTTTTATTTACTGATTCATTTTTATTTTGCACTTGCCTCAGGACCATCTCAAAAAAGGACGTAGGGCAGAACAAGAATCTCGTAAACGAAGAGACATCGCGGAAACAAGGCTCACGTTCGCGTTTTGAGAGAGAGAGAGAGAGAGAGAGAGAGAGAGAGAGAGAGAGAGAGAGAGAGAGAGAGAGAGAGAGAAATGTCTTGGGGATATACGAACCAAATTCCAGGAGATACAAACAAGAGCGTCGTACAAGTCTCAACTGGCCGAGTGAAGTCTTCTTATGCGAGATATTTATCCGCATCACACATTTAAGAATAGCCCACCTCCCCCTCCCTCCCCCGTCCCCCGCATTTTCTTACGCTTACTGCCGCCGCCATCACTACCACCGGCCCCCTTCTTTTTTCTTCCCCAAGGTGGGTTGTCGCCCCCCTCCTCGCCCCAGGCCTTAATCCGCCACGTCAAGATACGGCGGTGGAATTCCAGGCAAAATTCAGGTCTGGTCTCGCCTTATGCTAAGGCCCTCCATAAACATACAATTCTATGACTCAATATGCAAAAACTTTGTGATAGTTTGATAGGAGGAAAGGAGGGGGCTAGACCCCTTCCCTTTCCCCTCCCATCACAGATCTCCTCCACCCCCCCAACCAAAGCCTACAGACCTGCTCGTCTTCCGCCCCTCCCCTCCCCACCTCCATCAAGGCCCTCCTCCTCCTCCTCCTCATCATCTAGAAGGCATGCCATTATGGGCACTGGGGTTCTTGGACGGAAAGTCGAAAACGGCGTCCATTTTGGACGGGGGGGAAAAAAGGGGCCTCGTACGAGGCGCTTGGACAGTTGTCACTAGTCGGGGACTCTGACTCTAATGTGATAACTTTAATTATATCGGGAGCAGCGCAGAGGACACAGCGTGGTGCTCAAGGCTTCTCCATTCTTGTCTTCTGGGAGTTCCAGAAGAAGAAGAAGAGGAAGAAGAAAAATAAGAGGAAGAGGAGTGAAAAGAGCGAGAAAAACGGTAAAAAAAAAGGTGGGAGACGACGAAAGGTAGCGGAGAGAGAGAGAGAGAGAGAGAGAGAGAGAGAGAGAGAGAGAGAGAGAGAGAGAGAGGTGCAGAAGGTAATACTTACGTCACCGAATGTCCGCAGGGATAAAGTTATGATAGATTTATTGTCCTCGTTCTCCGGGAAGGGTCTCGTACTGTTCCACGATACGGCTTCATTTTTATCGTCTGTATCTCTCTCTCTCTCTCACTCTCTCTCTCCTCCCGACTTCGATGTTTTCCACCCACTTCGGAATTGGGGGAATGGGGAATGGGGAAGGGGAAGGGGAAGGGGGAAAGGTGGGGGTGGCGTAGAAAAAATTTAATCCTCGCCTTCGAGAAGAATTGCTTTCTAGATGAAGGCAACTGAGCCGGCCGGTGATTTGCGATCGCCAAAGGTATTTCGCTGTCAAATTTCTTAACGTTACTACCTGAAGTCTTTCCACCACTAGTTCTCTCGTTATTCGAATAAAAAAAAAAAAGAAACGTATGTGACTGAATTTATTTCTGTAGGTGGAATTCTCAGCTGTGAAAGTACTGCTCGATCAACCTGAATTCTTTTGAGGACCCATGGAAATTTTCTATATATTTTCCAGACGTATTGTTGGACTGTAATTATTATTGGTTGATTCAAGGTAAGTGGCCTTATGTCAGCACTAGCCCTTGCCCAAAGGCAGCCTGCTAACATAAACAGTTAAAGGGTTTAAGGGAAATGGCAAAGACCTCCGAATTCAGCGAACCAAATGGGATGTCAACGCAATCCACTGGATAAAAAGTGAACGCAGTGCTATGAAGGAAAGCCAACAAATTTACTCCCACTAAATAAACAAGTAGAAAATGTGCCGAAGGAACTTCGGCGCAATCGAGTTTTCTGTACAGCCGCTACGGCGTATAATCAAAGCCACTGAAAATAGATCTATCTTTCGGTGGTCTCGGTATAACGCTATATGATCCGCGGCCCATGAAATTTTAACCACGGCCCGGTGGTGGCCTATCCTATATCGTTGCCAGAAGCACGATTATTGCTAACTTCAACCTTAAATAAAATAAAAACTACTGAGGCTAGAGGGCTGCAATTTATTAAGTTTGATGATTGGAGGGTGGATGATCAACATACCTACCCATTTGCAGCCCTCTAGCCTAAGTACAGTAGTTTTTAAGATCTGAGGGCGGACAGAAAAAGTGCGGACAGAATAAGGTGCGGACGGACAGACAAAGCCGGAGCAATAGTTTTCTTTTACAGGAAACTAAAACTTATTTAAAACTAGTTACTCTAAAAACATTTTCCTTCTGTACTTAACAATATGAAAGCCTAAATACTAAATCATGTTTATCACATCTATAGAAACTTTTCTGAAAATGGGTTTTGTAGATCCTTGGAAAAAATGAATAAACTGAATAGTGAAAAACTGTTGTCACTTACAAATATCAAAAGTAATATTATACGAATGAATGACAATGAGGATATGTCAGTTTCAAAGATGACTTCCGCTTACTGAAGTTTAACACAAATGACACAGGAAACAGTTATTTTTTTATTATAGTGCAATTACCATTAATCATTTATTATGGCAATTAAGTCACTAAAAATTCCTAAAGAAGATCCCGAGCCGTCACAAATGCTAGACAAATTCTCAGGAAAGATTTTACCCCATGCAGTTCTCCATCGCTTCTCTTTAACGAGGTAGATTCAATGGCTTTCTGTCATGAAGTAACTAAGTACAGTATAGTATCAGCAACCTTGGAAATAATTTAGATATCGGATCTTTCATAGACAGTGACCCCCAAGGATTTTCTAGGGTCGTTATCTAGGACTAATATATCTTGGGGGTCATTATCTTCATGACATTTACAGTCTTCTGTTTGTGTTTTTACGGTAATCCCCAACGGGCTTGTACTAAAAACGCCGCAGAGGTGGATACATACCGGATTAAAAACCGTGGGGTTAACTGTTTAGGAAAGATCTTAGATATCCTTAGTAGCATCACAGAATTCCTATTTCTATACAGATGTTTTCAGTTACGGAATTCGAGGTGTTCGCTCTTGTTTCCCGACGGTTTTCTTTTGAGATCTGTTCGAGATTTCATCAGTTTTTTAGGATATAACCATTCACAAGTTACCCCGTAAGGGGGTAGTGCCGTCAGTGCACCTCACGGGCTGCACCGTAGGCATTACTAAAGGTTCTTTGCAGCATCGTTTCGGCACCGAGTTGCAACCCCTTTCATTCCTTTTACTGTACCTCCTTTCATATTATCTTTCTTCCATCTTGTTATCCACCCTCTCCTAACAATTATTTCAAAGTGCAACTGCGAGGTTTTCCTCCTGTTCCACCTTTCAAACCTTTCTACTCTCAATTTCCTTTCCAGCGCTGAATGACCTCATAAGTCCCAGTGCTTGGGCTTTGGCCTAAACTCTATATTCCACTCCATTCCATTCAGAAGTTCTTAAAAATCGCCAGTTTAAATACCGAGATCGCCGTGAGTGAAGGAATTATCATTTGTTTATGACAAAATGACAGGTTAATATTTTCCACCTTCTACGGAATTCTATGTAGCTGATCTTAGTGAACTAATTTGCCGGACTATCCTCTTACGTGGCTGCCTAAATACTGCCAGTCCTTCTGATTGACTAATTCCCCATTCCCCCCTCCCCCTGGGATCTCCTCCTTCCTCCCCTTCCTCAGTCCCCCAAGGAACACACCCTTACCCCACCCCTTCCTAACCCCAACCCCTACACCCCACCCCCATTTAGGCTTGTCATTGCTAGTCGAGAGAACACACCACCACCACCACCACCACCACCGCCTTTTCTTCAATTCTCTCTCTCTCTCTCTCTCTCTCTCTCTCTCTCTCTCTCTCTCTCTCTGTTCCTACCTTTACATTCTCCCCTATTCTCCCCCTCTTTCCCTCTTTCTATACGCGAGAGAGGTACATGTCTATTGATCGGTTATTTTTATTCCTCCTTTACCAGTTTCTATTTTGCTTTCATTCAGTCCATCATTTTTTCCGTACGTGTTATCGGGTTTCATCTTTTTTTTCCTATTTGTTATTCCACTTTGCTTTAGGGCTCCGGTTTGCTGCTTTTTTTTTCTTTTTCTTCTTTTAGTTTCCTCTTGCTGTTTCCTTGTTTTTCCCCCCACTTTTTTTTTCTATTCCGTGTCTCTCTTTCTTTCATTCGCTTTCTCTCTCTCTCTCTCTCTCTCACTCTCTCTCTCTCTCTCTCTCTGTACGTTTATTTTTATATTCTATCTCTTCCCCCACTTGGCTATTGTTATTGGGCTTTCATATACTCCTCTCTCTTTTTTTTTAAGCAGTTCCTTGCTTTATTATCTTTCTGGCGTTTCAATATACTTGCTTTTACCGTTCCCATTTGCTCTTTCAACGTAGCGTTCTCGATTTTATCTCTCTCTCTCTCTCTCTCTCTCTCTCTCTCTCTCTCTCTTAGGTTTTATTCCTTTTATATATATCTCTCTCCCCTTACTCATATTCTGTAAAAACGAAGTTAAAAAAAATCGACAGGAATTTTAACTTTCTTAAGTTTGTTCAACAAAGACTTGCAATATTTCAAATCGTCCTTTTTTTTATCATAAAAACTCATGGATATTCAGCCAGGTGTTTTTCAACAGCAAAAGGGAAGCGGGAAGGTTTCGATTTGACAAATAAATAATCTTGCAGATGGCAACGAGAACTCTGCGCTGTATATGTTACAGGGAATATGTGAAATCAGGGGATTTCACGAAATCCCTGGGGGAATTTGTGAAATGACCAATTCGCTTAGGAACGTTTGATCCCTGAGGGCTAGTGAAGGGGTGATTCACCTACACTGTTTCGCCGCGTTTAGTACTAGCCCCTGGGGGGTCAAATGCGTTTCGCCATGTTTAGTACTAGCCCCTGAAGGGATCAAATGCACTTAGGGACATTTGATCCCCCAGGCGTTAGTACTAAACATGGCGAAATACTTTTAACCCCTCAGGGGCTAGTACTAAACACGGCGAAACAGTGTAGGTGAATCAATGTTTCGCCGTGATGAAACGTTCCTAAGCGAGTTGCTCATTTCACAGATTCCCTAGGGATTGCGTGAAATCCCTAGATTTCACATATTTCCTGTAACATACATATTCGTGTACATATTTCCTCGATGTGTATTTCAGACATCTAGATCAATCATTTTACATATGCCTAAACTGGACTCTGCGATGTATATTTTATAGCTGTGCCTTTGTGTATACATCTAAGGACGTGTCTACACTGCATTATGTGATATGTATGCTACATGTCGCCGACGCGTGTTTGTGACACGTCGGCAACATATAGCATACATATCACAATGTGCGGTTGTGTATATCTAAGGACATGTCTACACCGCAATATGTGATGTGTATGCCACATGTTGCCGACGCGTGTTTGTGACACGTCAGCAACACATAGCATACATATCACAAACATGTTGAGAACAAGTAAAAAACTGCAAGTGGAGAACAAACCTCTAGCAAACATTGGATTATCGTATGGAACACCGGTTAGAACTACCAGTCATTGACTTGTATTCAACGTGTTTGTGATATGTGTGGGATGACTTGACGACGCCGGCAACATATAGCATACATATCACAGACATGTTGAGAACAAGTCGACAACTGCCGGTGGTTAAACCTCTAGCAAACGCTGGATTACTGTATGAAACACCGGTTTGAACTACCAGTCGTTGACTTGTATTTGTGATATGTGTGCGATGAGTTGCCGACGCGTGTTTATGACAGATTTTACTGAAGTGTGGACGCAGTTAGTCACAACACATATTACAGAGCGACTGCAGGGTTATGTATTCTACCTTTTAGAAGAAATTATGTAATTTGCAATTTAACTCTTAAACCTCAAAATGTGTTTCATGCGTTAACTTTTAAGATATACTGTGTACATTTAAATGTAACATTATCTAAGACGAAAAATTTGTCCTTTAATATATATTTTTTAACTTTACAAATGACAAAATTCCCTATGTTGTATAATTTGTCTTTTGGTGCAAGATTTGCATATTGGAAAATTATATTTTACAAATGGCAGAAAGAGGTCTACAAGTTTATTTTGATTTTTCATCTCTGTATATAATGTTTTCGGATTCTGTCTTTTCTTGTATTCCCATTACACTAACTTTAGAGTACAAAGAGGGTAAAAAAAATGGGGCAGTCAAACTCGAAGGTAATTCCTACAGCTCATAACTTTGCAATGGTATTTTTAGACTCACCAAAAATTGATTAATATCCTTCTGCCGAAGGAAGACTTGGCATTCGTCGAAATGAAAGTTTACGTCAGTATCATCAAATCTTGATTAACTTGTGAAAAAAAAAATTAATATATAAAACTAGTGTAAGATTTAGCGTAACCCAGTGAACGAGAAATAGCAGCTAGAAAGCAATTGTAAACGAAAAGCTAGAAATAAAAATGTAACTTGGAAAAATATGTCTAAAAGTATGACGTGGGGTTTATGTGCGTTCTTCTTTAAAGAAGGCAGCAATAATACTGATAATAATAATACTAAAGTGAACTTGCCATGGGGTCATTCACTAAAGGATACCACTTAAGGTAATAATTATTATCTGCATTGTGCCCAGATTCTTTTAAAATAAGCCACAGAAAATTTAGCTAGTTACTATTAAGCTTCAGTGAATGCCACATTCATTGATTACGGAAGGAAGTTAGAGAAAAATGTAAATAGAGTGAAATGCAGAAGAATTTAGAATTAAATACCAGTATTAACGCTGTAATGATGCATTGTAAAGTAATAACATGCCGACTAGCGGGTATACCATCTATAACAATTACAGGAAGACTTCCCCAGTTTCATCATTCAGGGCCTGAAATGCCTCAAGGGCTGTACAGTAAACAGCCAAGGAATCTGTACAGATGGAGTTAGACGAAGACACAGCACAAGAAGCACGAGTTAGAACCCCCGTAGGGGGGTTAGTGCCGTCAGTGCACTTCATGCGGTGCACTGTAGGCATCACTTAAGGTTAAGGTTCTTAGCAGCGTCCCTTCGGTCCCTAGCCGCAACCCCTTTCGTTCCTTTTACTGTACCTCCTTTCATATTCTCTTTCTTCCATCTTACTTTCCACCCTCTCCTAGCAATTGATTCATAGTGCAACTGCGAGGTTTTCCTCCTGTTACACCTTTCAAATTTTTTACTGTCAATTTCCGTTTCAGCGCTGAATGACCTCATAGGTCCCAGTGCTTGGCCTTTGGCCTAAATTCTATATTCAATTCAATTCACTTCACGAGTTAGAACAAACGATAAGGATACCGAGGACAGTCAAGTTCCCTACAAGGAATTTTCCGGTTAGGGGTTAAGTCACAGTTACAGCAGCTGGGACAGACGAAACCATCGCCTTGAGTAATTTTGCAGCGGAGCACCACCGCTGAATAAATAATATTACAAGAGTAGAATCATCTGCATACCTTACTCTTTCATTTTAAACACCAGCATTTACATAACTTGTAAAACAAGTAAAATATGCGCCGAAGTTTCTTCGGCGCGATCAAGTTTCCTGTACAACATATAATCAAGGCCACCGAAAATAGATTTATCTTTCAGTGGTCTCGGTGGCCTATCCTATATCGTTGCCAGAAGGGCGATTATGGCTAACTTTAACTTTAAATAAAATAAAAACTACTGAGGCTAGAGGGCTGAAATTTGGTATGTTTGACGATTGGAGGGTGGATGATCAACAAACCAACTTGCAGCCCTCTAGCTTCAGTAGTTTTTTAAGATCTGAGGGCGGATCATACTTTTAGACACTAAGAACTGTGATGAAATCCTGAATAACCTTAATCATTTAATTTTTTGGCAACTATCTGTACTTAAGGGTACGTTGGTTCTTGGTGACTATCTGTACTTCTAAGAGTACGCTGGTTCTTTGCAACTATCTGTACTTTTAAGGGTACGTTGGTTCTTGGCGACTATCTGTACTTCTGAGGGTGCGTTGGTTCTTTGTAACTATCTGTTCTTCTAAGGGTACGTTGGTTCTTGGCAACTATCTGTACTTCTAAGGGTACCGCTGGTTCTTGGCAACTATCTGTACTTCTAAGGGTACTTTGGTTCTTGGCAACTATCTGTACTTCTAAGGGTACGTTGGTTTTTGGCAACTATCTGTTCTTCTAAGGGTATGTTGGTTCTTGGCAACTATCTGTACTTCTAGAGGTACGTTGGTTTTTGGCAACTATCTGTTCTTCTAAGGGTACTTTGGTTCTTGGCAACTATCTGTACTTCTAAGGGTACGTTGGTTTTTGGCAACTATCTGTTCTTCTAAGGGTACGTTGGTTCTTGGCAACTATCTGTACTTCTAAGGGCATGTTGGTTCTTGGTAATCTGTACTTCTAAGGGTATGATGGTTCTTGGCAACTATCTGTACTTCTAAGGGTACGTCCAAACTACTGTAGAACTCGACAAACGCTGGTGAATCATATGAAGCACATTTTTAGGATTACCAATAAACTGCTGACTTATATTCAATATGTTTGTAACGTGTGTGAGAAAAGTTGCCGACGTGTGTTTATGACATATTATTTTACTGAGTACTAGTGAGGACGCTCCCGAAGAGACTAAGTCTTCACAAAATTCGAATGAATGGTATAAGGTAGTGGTTCTTAACCTTTTTCAATATATGCACCCCTTTCAAATCAGCAGTCACTCACTAGTTTTCGCACCCCCTGAATTGCTGAAATAAATAAAAAAAAAAAGCTAAAATACAAAGTTGATATGATGTGTATTAATAACGACGCCACATTTTTTAAAAATCTTCTTTCATAAGGGTTACAATTTTATTTTATCTTGTTTTATTTTTTTTTTTTTTGCAGAAAAAATAACATGCGTATATAAAAATATAATTTGCTTTAATTATTTATTGGCATCCTCGTACCCCTTAGGAACCGGCTCCGCACCTTCTAGGGGTGCGAGCACACCTGGTTAAGAACCACTGGTCTAAAGGTTAGATGAGGAACATAAAATTTTCATTTCATCAGCAGCCTTGAATATCTGTATAAACAGCCATCGACCTTGCTCGTTGCGGCATGAACTGAAAGCCTCCAAGGTGAAATGGCCAGAAAAATTGCATCGCCAGCTTTAATTACATTACAAATGACGATACACTGTAAAACAATAACTGTAAAAAGTTATGAAAAACATTAAGTATTCCAAACTGTATTCCATAATTGAAAACGTAATGAAATTCATTAGATATTATAGATTAATTCCTAGAAGAAAAAATAAGAAAGTCTGCGTGTAAAAATACGTAAAGTGGCGTAGGTTTAAATTGAATGGGTGCATGGATAGTCTGAGTCCAAGATTTATGTCCTAGGGATTCTAGATCTTGTTTCTAGTTGTCTATTTTCTCGATGCTCTTACTAAATTTAATTCAATCCTTTCGCGAAGAAAAAATCACGAACTTAATTTGTTTTCTGTTTGTTGATTTCAGTTGGCTATATTCAGTCTTCCTCCCTTCTCTTTGTTGACTTTAATTGGTTATTTTCAGTTTTCCTCCCATCTCTTTGTCGATTTCAGTTGGCTATTTCCAGTTTTCCTCCCATCTCTTTGTCGATTTCAGTTGGCTATTTTCAGTCTTCCTCCCACCACTTTGTCGATTTCAGTAGGCTATTTTCATTCTTCCTCCCATCTCTTTGTCGATTTCAGTTGGCTATTTCCAGTTTTCCTCCCATCTCTTTGTCCATTTCAGTTGGCTATTTTCAGTTTTCCTTCCATCTCTTTGCCGATTTCAGTTGGCTATTTTCGATTTTCCTTCCATCACTTCGTCGATTTCAGTTGACCATCTCCAGTTTTCCTCCCGTCTCTTTGTCGATTTCAGTTGGCCACTCTCAGTCTTCCTCCCATCTCTTTGTCGATTTCAGTTGGCTATTATCAGTCTTCCTCCCATCTCATTGTCGATTTCAGTTGGCTATTTCCAGTTTTCCTCCCACCTCCTTATCGATTTCAGTTGGCAATTTCCGGTTTTCCTTCCGTCATTTCGTCGATTTCAGTTGGCTATTTCCAGTTTTCCTCCCAACTCTCTGTCGATTTCAGTTGGTTACTTTCAGTCTTCCTCCCATCTCTTTGTCGATTTCATTTGGCTATTTTCAGGTTTCCTCCCATCTCTTTACCGATTTCAGTTGGCTATTTTCAGTCTTCCTCCCATCTCTTTGTCGATTTCAGTTGGCTATTTTCGGTTTTCCTTCTATCACTTTGTCGATTTCAGCGGGCTATTTCCAGTTTTCCACCCGCCTATTTGTCAATTTCAGTTGGCTATTTTTAGTCTTCTTCTCATCTCTTTGTTGATTTCAGTTGGCTGTTTTCAGCTTTCCTCCCATCTCTTTGTCGACTTCAGCTGGCTATTTCCAGTTTTCCTCCCAACTCTCTGTTGATTTCAGTTGGTTATTTTCAGTCTTCCTCCCATCTCTTTGTTGATTTCAGTTGGCTATTTTCAGTATTCCTCCCACCTGTTTGTCGATTTCAGTTGGTTATTTTCAGTCTCCCTCCCATCCCTTTGTCGATTTCAGTTGGCTATTTTCAGCTTTCCTTCAATCACTTTGTCGATTTCAGTTGGCTATTTCCAGTTTTTCGCCCATATCTTTGTCGATTTAAGTTGGCTATTTTCAGTCTTCCTCCCAACTCTTTCCCGATTTCAGTTGGCTATTTTCAGCATTCCTCCAATCTCTGTTGATTTCAGTTTGCTATTACCGGTTTTCCTTCCATCTCTTTGTGGATTTTAGTTGGTTATTTCCGGTTTTCCTTCCCTCTCTTTGTCGATTTCAGTTGGCTATTTTCAGCTTTCCTCCCATCTCTTTGTCGATTTCAGTTGGTTATTTTCGGTCTTCTTCCCATCTCTTTGTCGATTTCGGTTGGCTATTTTCAGCTTTCCTTCCATCTCTTTGTCGATTTCAGTTGGTTATTTTCAGTCTTCTTCCCATCCCTTTGTCGATTTCAGTTGGCTATTTCTGGTTTTCCTTCCATCACTTTTTCGATTTCAGTTGGCTATTTCCAGTTTTCCTCCCATCTCTTTGTCGATTTCAGTTGGCTATTTTCAGCTTTCCTCCCATCTCTTTGTCGATTTCAGTTAGCTATTTCCAGTTTTCCTTCTATCCCCCTGTCAATTTCAGTGGGCTATTTCCAGTTTTCCTTCCATCACTTCGCCAATTTCAGTTGGCTGTTTCCTGTCTTCCTCCCATCTCTTTGTCGATTTCAGTTGGCTATTTTCAGTCTTCCTTCCAACTCTTTGTCGATTTCAGTTGGCTATTTTCAGTCTTCCTTCCTCTGTCGATTTCAGTTGGCTATTTTCAGTTTTCCTCTTATCACTTTGTCGATTTCAGTTGGCTATTTTCAGTCTTCCTCTCATATCTTTGGCGATTTCAGTTGGCTATTTTCAGCTTTCCTTCCCGTTTGGATTTTAACGAGGACGATCGCGACAGTAAGCCAGGCATCCGGGAACTTGCCAAACACGCCAAGTTGAGTACTGCGCGGAGTAATTTGCATATAAATACAGACCGACAGCCGCTGCTCCTCCGTCAATGCAGTCAGTCCTTGGACCAAATAACCAGGGAAACGAGGGGAATCTGCATCGTAGGATGTGCTTAAGGATCCTTAAAGGATTTTTGACGTCTATGTTTGTTTCTGTGCTGTGCTTCCTTCAAGCGGAACAGTTTGATTAGTGATAAGATGTACATGGGATATCTAGTGTTTATTTAATGGATGTATCTTTGTCGATCTTGTGTGTGTGTGTGTGTGTGTGTGTGTGTGTGTGATAGTGTAAAGCTACTGTAAATGCCTCCCTTACCGGGCTTAGTTGAAGTCCATCTCTTTAATGGAAAGAAATTTTTAAAAAATAAATTAAAATCTTTAAAAATCCATACAATGACTGAACGTGACGTGTTTCTTTTCAAAAACTGCTGCCGGTAGAAATTAGTTCCAACACTCGTCAGCAAGTTTTATCGGAGCTTATTTCCATTAACATAAAAAAACAGACACGGGGGAAAAAACCTGTTACTCCCATCGCATCAACAATAAACTATTTCTTACCGCCTCTTCTATTTGATCTCATTCATCAAATAAAACGCTTCACTTTGTATCAAAAAGCATTTTCTTTTCAGCTTTTTGTTTTTTTTTTTATTTTTGAGTCGTCAAAGTTTTTTTTTATTTTTACATTTTTTCAAAAAGAAACCTATTCCGCCCCGCATCAGAACTTGTATACTCATTAACAGAGGTCTACTTTTTTCTTTTCCATCAAAACAATATCCTAATAGTAAAAGTTTTTATCTCTCTCTCTCTCTCTCTCTCTCTCTCTCTCTCTCTCTCTCGCCTCAATATATTTCCTTATATCAAAATGTTTCCCCTCCCCTACCGAATTTTTCTTTTGGGAAAGTTTTCCTCAGAATAAAAATGTCTCTAGGACACTTTTTCTTAGTCTTGGTTTCCCTAATTGTGCCATAGATATGGCCAGGTTAAATATCAAGACAGCATTACCACCCTAAACTAATTCTCTTTGTATTCTATAGCTGCTTTACTTTTTTATCTGTTTATTTATTAATATGTTCATTTATTTTTGCCTTTTTGATAACGATCTCCTCTTACTGTATTTCCTATTACCTTCTGTTACTTCCTTCAAATGAATACCGTATCCTTTAGAAGCTTGAATTTCAAGTCAATGGACCATGCGGGGCTTGTTTCATATGAATAGGGTTCATCTTCTGAATATAATAATAATAATAATAATAATAATAATAATAATAATAATAATAATAATAATAATAATAATAATAATAATAATAATAATAATAATAATAATACCATACTCTTTAGAAGCTTGAATTTCAAGTCAATGGCCCTGCAAATTGTTTCATATGAATAGGGTTCATCTTCTGAATATAATAATAATAATAATAATAATAATAATAATAATAATAATAATAATAATAATAATAATAATAATAATAAATGAATACCATATTCTTTAGAAGCTTGAATTTCCGGTCAATGGCCTCTGTGGGCTTATTCCATATGAACAGGGTTCATCTTCTGAATAATAATAATAATAATAATAATAATAATAATAATAATAATAATAATAATAATAATAATAATAATAATAATAATAATATCCATATAGACACAGCAACCTACCTGAACGCAGTAACAAACTCTTGTGATTTTCTCTAAGTAATGATTAGAGCAAAACTGGTCTCAGCCCCTTTCCCTCAAATGGAGTGTACATAAAAACAAGATAATAATCGCTGTCCAAATATACTAATAAACTCTCAATCGACGGTGAACAACTTGTACAGAAAACTTCCACTTACACACACACATATACAAATAATATATATATATATATATATATATATATATATATATATATATATATATATATATGCACATATATTATATATATATTCATATATGTATATATATATATATATATATATATATATATATATATATATATATATATATATATATATAGATATATATATCTAAAGCTTCTAAGCAATCACTCAAATACTGCACATCTACAATAGCAATCTGATGACTATTTCAAATACTTTTCAACATTGCTTTCCTTTTAGTAAATTTTTAACCAACCATACTCCTAAAACACATCATCTTCCCCACTGAATCATGACTAACACATTCTTAAACTGCCATTACACGGAGAGAAGGAATTCCGGGAGATTTATGAGACTTCCCGGGCGTTCTCAGCATCGCCCTCAGAAATACTGTATCTCCAGAAATACTCCATCTGGGCTATAAAGGTATTTCTCCCTTCGTCAGTTCCTTACTTTCTTCTATGACACCAGGTGAAACAATGTCTGTCCTCTTTTCCCCCCTTTGGCGCTTTACTCTCTCTCTCTCTCTCTCTCTCTCTCTCCCTCTCTCTCTCTCTCTCTCTCTCTCTCTCTCTCTCTCTGTTTCAGACTGCAATCTGCCTTCTTCATCTTAGCTGTTTTATTACAGTTTAATAAATTTCTTTCTATAATCAAATATTTCTCTCTCTCTCTCTCTCTCTCTCTCTCTCTCTCTCTCTCTCTCTCTCTCTCTCTCTCTCTCTCTGTTTCAGACTGCAATCTTACTTCTTCATCTAAGCTGTTTTACTTACTCTCTCTCTCTCTCTCTCTCTCTCTCTCTCTCTCTCTCTCTCTCTCTCTCTCTCTCTCTCTCTCTCTTTAGACTTGACAGTCTTCCTTATTTATCCCGGCTTTTTCTTACACATTACAAAATCTGTATCTGAAACTTGCCATCTCTCTCTCTCTCTCTCTCTCTCTCTCTCTCTCTCTCTCTCTCTCTCTCTCTCTCTCTCTCTCTCTCTCTTTCAGATTTTACAATCCCATTTCTTTATCTTAGCTATTTTCTTTCACTTTGAGTAAGGAAATTCTTTCTATAACCATCTATTCTCTCTCTCTCTCTCTCTCTCTCTCTCTCTCTCTCTCTCAGACTGACAGTCTTCCTTATTTATCCCAGCTTTTTTCTTATACATTACGAAATCTCTATCTGAAATTTACCATCTCTCTCTCTCTCTCTCTCTCTCTCTCTCTCTCTCTGTTTTAGACCGTACAATCTCATTTCTTTATCTCTGCTATTTTCTTACGCTTTAAGAAATTTCTTTCGATAACCATCTATTTCTCTCTCTCTCTCTCTCTCTCTCTCTCTCTCTCTCTCTCTCTCTCTCTCTCTCTCTCTCTCTCTCTCTCTCTCTCTGTTTCATATTTTACAATCCTATTTCTTTACCTTAGCTATTTTCTTACACTTTGAGGAAATTCTTTCTATAACCATCTATTCTCTCTCTCTCTCTCTCTCTCTCTCTCTCTCTCTCTCTCTCTCTCTCTCTCTCTCTCTCTCTCTCTCTCTCTCATACTTTACAGTCTTCCTTCTTTACACCATCTATTTTCTTATACTTTATAAGAAATTTCTATCTATACCCTTCCAATTCACTCTTTCTCTCTCTTTCTCTCTCTTTCTCCCCGTCCATTTCTCACCTTTTCTTTCGGTCCTCTCCCTTCCATTCTTCTTCCGCCTTTCTTAATCTCCCCTATACATCTGTTATGTCATATTCCCTATTAACCTCGTATCCTTCCCCGACGTTCATTCCCACCTCTCGTTCTCACTTGTCTTTCTTAGTCCTACAATTCCCATTACGTCCCAACCGAACTGCCTTTCCGTCAAAATCCCCCTTCTCCTTTCGCCATTATTATTACTGCTGGTATTATCTCCCTTCCATTGCATCTATCTCTTTTATCCATATTCCTTCCTCTTCCCTCATCCGCTGACTTTCCTCCTCCTCTCCTCCTCCTCCTCCTCATTCTTCCCTCCTCCTCCTCCTCCTCCTCGTCTCTCATACACCTGTCCTTCCTGCCCTTCTATAACTCTCATCTGTGTCCACATAACTACCTTTTCCTTTTCGGCGCCCCCTTCCCTAGGGGAAGGGGAGTGGCAGGCAGAGAGAGAGACATGGGGGGGGGGGTCTTTTCGAGGGCAAAAGACTATCTCCCCTTTAAGCCTCTCTTTCTTAGATCACTCGCTCATAAACTATTGTCTGCGTCATCATTTCTTCGTTATTCCCATTTCTTTCTGAAATTCTTTCCCGTCTCCTTATGGACCCTCGTTCTTATCTCTCGCGTCGACGACCATAGTCTCTTCCCCCCCCCCTCCCTCCCCCTTCCCTACATCCTCCTCCTCCCCCATACCTTCACCCATTCTCCTACCCCACATCCTCCTCCTCTTCCTCCTCTACATCCACCCATTCTCCTACCTCCCCTTTCCTCACATCCTCCTCCTCCTCCTCTACATCCTCTTCCTCCTCCTCCTCCCCCTCCCATACCTTCACCCATTCTCCCATCAATGCTGGCCCCTGGCACCTCAAAGCTTCTTCTCCTGTCCCTACATCCTTGGGGGGCAGAGCAATGGTGGTTATGCTTTTATTTTTTTTATTTCCCGATTAGTTTAATGGATATAGGCTGATCCCCTTATCGCAATCGCAATTATGTTTACAGGGGTATACTTTGACAGATTTGTGTACCTGTAAGTTATAATGGCTTAAGCCATACAGGCTGTCACTTAAAAGGAACGTGCACTTTGTCAGGATGTGCGTTCTGCAATGATGATAAATTATAATATATATATATATATATATATATATATATATATATATATATATATATATATATATATATATATATATATATATATATATATATATATATATATATATATATATATATAAGCATCATTACAGAACATACTGTATATATATATATATATATATATATATATATATATATATATATATATATATATATATATATATATATAAGCATCATTACAGAACATACTGTATATATATATATATATATATATATATATATATATATATATATATATATATATATATATATATATATATATATATATATATATATATATATAATTATAAAACTACACATATACATACACATACATATCACTTTCACAGGCCAACAAACATGGATATGTATAAGCATATGTTTGTATGCATTTGTTTATTTCAAAAGCAATTAATTGATCATATGGATGTCCAGATATGAGGAAAATAAGCAAAAGTGAAAATAACAAATAAATGTCGATAGATGCATGAAGGACAAACAACGATTAGATCAAAAAGCAGCTCAAATTCCCGAAATAAAAATGAAAACCTCAGAAGGCGAAAATAACTTTGTTTTCTCAACAATGCCATATTGGAATATAGGATGGAGTACAGAATTTAGACCAAAGGCCAAGCAATGGGACCTATGAGGTCATTCAGTGCTGAAAGGGAAACTGAGAGCAGAAAGGCTTGAGAGGTGTAACAGGAGGAAAATCTGGTAGTTGTACTATGAGACAAGTGTTTGGAGCAAGATAGAAGAGAGAATATGAATGGAGGTACAGTAAAAGGGATGAAATGGGTTGCAGCTAGGGGCCGAAGGGACGCTGCAAAGAACCTTAAGTAATGACTACAGTGTACCGTGTGAGGTGTAATGTCGGCACTACCCCCTACGGGGACAATGCCATATGGAACATTTAAACTCGGAAGAGAGGCATTACAACCTTGCAAACAGACAATAACTGAAAAGCTCTCGCGTTAGCGTAACGCGTAAGTGTGCTTCAGACGTTATTAAAGAGCTAATTCAAGTATGCTGAAACGGTTTTGGCATGTGGAGAGAATAGGAGATGTAACAAAGAAAAGAACAGAAATGGACTGGAATTCTCACAGTAACTGGGATAAAAGTTGACACAGAAAATATACAGAGAGTGGAGTTTAAAATGAAAATACCTTGACATAAAAAGAACTTTAATTCAAAGGAGCTTTTACTAGTACCATGAATGGTCATGTTAACATCGAACAGATCTTACCTATAAACAGGAAAAACGAAAACAATAATGAAAAATATGAACTTGGAGAATTGTGAGATTTACTTGCTTGCTGTAAAATGGAGATGTTAAGTGACTTGACCACTGCATTGTGGAATTTTGTAATATCCTGATTTTCGCGTAGTTTCATTACAACGACATGTGTAACCATTCATACATTCATAACAATCAATTGCCGCTACTTACGAGAGAGATCGAGATAATTCGTCATTTCTAACAATGAAAGGAGATCAATACAGCAATATAACAAGTAAAAAATGGGCCTAAGTTTCTTCGGCACAATCGAGTTTCTGTACAGCGCATAATCAAGGCTACCGAAAATAGATCTATCTTTAGGTGGTCTCAGTATAATGCTGTATGAGCTGCGGCCCATGAAACTCTCAGCCGGCCGTGGGTAGTCTGTGTTGTTGCGTTGCCAGAAGTACGATTATGGCTATATTGAACCTTAAATAAAATAAAAAACTACTGAGGTTAGAGGGCTGCAATTTGGTATGTTTGATGATTGAGGGTGGATGATCAACATACCTATTTGCAGCCCACTAGCCTCAGTAGTTTTTAAGATCTGAGGACGGACAGAAAAAAGTGCGGACGGACAGACAAAGCCGGCACAATAGTTTTCTTTAAGTTAAGTCCGAAGTTTGACGCATGAGCTGAAATTCCACTTTTGTCCAAAACAATTATTAATTGAACACTTCCATCAATTGCTGCTTTTATATAACAAACGAAACGACACAGGTCTGCAATTTAAGAAGTTAGCAAGTGGCCGTTTACGTAAGAGAAGTAAAAAAAATAAATAAGAAGAAAAAGAATAACGAATATCACCCAAGAATGATTTACTGAGTACAGGAGAATCAGTACACCAATCTTTGGTAAATACGAAACTCAAGATAATGAACAACATAGATCGCAAGCCTTACAGGAGGTTCTTAAAAGAGAGAGAGAGAGAGAGAGAGAGAGAGAGAGAGAGAGAGAGAGAGAGAGAGAGAGAGAGAGATAAGCAGAAGCAAAAATCCGTACACCAATTTTTTTTTTTTTATAAATATTAACTGAAGATAATGAAAAACATAGATCGCAAGCCTTACAGGATCTCCTTAAGAGAGAAAGAGAGAGAGAGAGAGAGAGAGAGAGAGAGAGAGAGAGAGAGAGAGAGAGAGAGAAGGATAAGCAGAGACAAGAATCCGTACACCAATTTTTTTTATAAATTCGAAACTCAATATAATGAACAACATAGACTGCAGGCCTTACAGGATATATTATTAAGAGAGAGAGAGAGAGAGAGAGAGAGAGAGAGAGAGAGAGAGAGAGAGAGAGAGAGAGAGAGAAGGACCACCAGAAGAAAAGCAGGATGACGAAAGAGGGGGGAGGGAGGAATGAAGGTTGGTTGATGGGAGACGTGGGTGGAAGTTTCAGAGGAGGAGGAGGAGGAGGAGGAGGGGGAGGAGGAGGAGGGGGAGGAGGAGGAGGAGGAGGAGGAGGAGGTGCTACTATTGATCCAAGGGTGCAGAAGAATGAGGTGTGGATTGATTCCCTTCATCCAGCGGTCAGTGACGATGCCGGCCACCGCCAGCAGTCGGTCACAAGAACTGGAAGGCCTTCTAGTAGTTGGTCAGATTTGGTCTCTCCCGCGCGCGCCACCGCCAACACGCCTCCTCAGTGTACCTCCTCGTCTCCGGCCATCACGCTGGCTCGATTCTGGCTCATTCTGGCTCTCCTTGTGGGCTCATAACAAGGAATCCTTATGGGTTCATTCTGGCTCTCATTACGGTTTCATTCTGGCTTTCCTTATGGTCTCATGACAGGGGATCCTTATGAGCTCATTCTGGCTCTCCTTATGGTCTCATTCTGGCGCAATTCTGGCTCTCCTAATAAGCTTATATTGGCTCTCCCTATGGATTCATGTCAGGGGATCCTTACGGGTTCATTCTGGCTCTCGTTGTGAGCTCATGACGAGGAATCCTTATGGTTTCATTCTGGCTCTCCTTGTGGGCTCATTCTGGCTCTCCTTATGGGCTCACTTTGGCTCTCTTTATGGTCTCATTCTGGCTCTCCTTATGGGCTCATGGCAGGGGATCCTTATGGATTCATTCTGGCTCTCCTTATGGTCTCATCCTGGCTCTCCTTATGGGCTCATCCTGGCTCTCCTTATTGGCCCATTCTGGCTCTCCCTATGGGCTCACTTTTATGGTCTCATTCTGGCTCTCCTTATGGGTTCATTTCGGGGAATCCTTGTGGGCTCATTCTAGTTCTCCTTACGGTCTCACTCTGGCTCTCCTTTTGGACTCATTCTGGCTCTCCTTACGGGCTCACTTTTATGGTCTCACGCTGTGTTTCCTTATGGGCTCATTTCGGGGGATCCTTATGGGCTCAATCTAGTTATCTAAATGGTCTCATTCTGGCTCTCCTATGAGCTCATGACAGGGGGGATCCTTATATGTTCATTCTGGCTCTCCTTATAGGCTCATTCTGGCTTTCCTTATGGTCTCATGATGGTTCTCCTTATGGTCTCATTCTGGCTCTCCTTATGGGCTTATCCTGGCTCTCCTTAAGGTCTCATTCTGGCTTTTCTTGGGGTCTGATACTGGCTCTCCTTATGCTCTCATTCTGGCTCTCCTTATAGGCTCGTTCTGGCTCTCCTTATGGGCTTATCCTGGCTCTCCTTAAGGTCTCATTCTGGCTTTTCTTGTGGTCTAATACTGGCTCTCCTTATGCTCTCATTCTGGTTCTCCTTATAGGCTCGTTCTGGCTCTCCTTATGGGCTCATCTTGGCTCTCCTCAAGAGCTCATGACATGGGGATCCTTATGGTCTCACTCTGGCTCAATTCTAGCTCATTCTGGCTCTCCTTATGGGCTAATTCTGGCTCATTCTGGTTCTCTTTATGGGTACACTTTGGCTTCCCATATGGAGTCATGACAGGGACATTGAATTTATTCAATGAGCTTGGCTCACACTTGTTTATACCAATACAGGTTCATTTAAATAAAACATAATGACTCTAAAAGAGGATCATTGTATACGGTAATCACTTGAAATAATTCTTACTAAGTAGTGACCTTAAATGACCCATAGAGGTCAAATTTGGAACAGTTATTGTTATTTTTGGGTTTAAATTCCTATCATTCCTCAAAATGTTTTGTTCTTAAATTCCTATCATACCTAAAAATGTTTCGTTCCTAAATTCCCATCATATCTAAAAATGTTTTGTTCTTAAGTTCCCATCATTCCTAAAAAAACATTTAGTTCTTAAATTTCCATCATTCCTAAAAAATATTTTGTTCTTAAATTCCCACCATTCCTAAAAATATTTTGTTCTTAAATTTCTATCATTCCTAGAAATGTTTTGTTCTTAAATCCCCATCATTTCAAAAAAAAATTTTTCTTAAAACTCCTATCATTCCGAATAAATGTTTTGTTTTTAAATTCCTATCATTCCTAAAAAGTGTTATTCTTATATTCCTATTATTCCTAAAAAAAAATTTTGTTTCTTTAATTCCCATCATTCCTTAAAAATTTTGTTTTTAAATTCCTATAATTTCTAAAAAATGTTTTGTTCTTAAATTCCAATTATTCTCCCCAAAATTTTTTTTCTTAAACCCCTATTTTCCTAAAAAATGTTTTGTTCTCAAATTGCTATCATTCCTGAAAGAAGCTAACTCACATTTAATAATAATAATAATAATAATAATAATAATAATAATAATAATAATAATAATAATAATAAAATACAGAACGCAGAAATCGGTAAAGAATAATTCAGCACCTTTAGGAGGCTTAATAATAATAATAATAATAATAATAATAATAATAATAATAATAATAATAATAATAATAATAATAATAATAATAATATGAAAACATAGAATTTATAACTTTCAGATAAATACGTATGTTGAAATTACCAGAACTTTATTGATATAAAATTTCGGAGGGGGGGGGGGGGCGAGGTGAGGGCGGCGGCGTGTAGTGGAAGCATTTCTTCCAAGCCGACTTCAAACCACGAGAGCTAATTTCAAATAACAGTAACATGAATTTTTAGTTATGCAAGGTTTGTGCGTAAGCTATTAGCATAAAACATTGTTAGATTTGGGCTTTTATTTTTTTTCCTGTTTGGAATGAATTTAGATTTCTGTAAAAGAAAACTATTGTGCCGGTTTTGTCTGTCCGTCCGCACTTTATTCTGTCCGCACTTTTTTCTTTCCGCACATTTTTCTGTCCGCCCTCAGATCTTAAAAGCTATGAGGCTAGAGGGCTGCAAATTGGTATGTTGATCATCCACCCTACAATCATCAAAAACACCAAATCGCAGCCCTCTAGCCTCAGTAGTTTTTATTTTTTTTAATGTTAAAGTTAGCCATAATCGTGCTTCTGGTAACGATATAAGCCATGGTTAAAGTTTGATGGGCCGCGGCTCATATAGCATTATACCGAGACCACCGAAAGGTAGACGTTTCGGTGGCCTTGATTATACGCTGTAAGCGGCTATACAGAAAACTCGATTGCACCGAAAAAACTTCGGCGCATTTTTTACTTGTTCATATTGAGGTCAAGTAATAAGAACAATCTGTGGTTCCTGGCTTTACAATATGATGCAAATCGGTAGAGGAATTGAGGAATAATAATCTAAATAACATAAAATAAAGGAAACGTCACATTTTGGAATTCTAAAATAAAATATAACAACCCAAACACTAGACACAAAAAAATAAATAAATAAAAATGCGCCTAAGTGTCTTCAGCGCAATCGAGTTTTCTGTACAACGTATAATCAAGGCCACCGAAAATAGATATATCTTTCGGTGGTCTCGGTATAATGCTTTATAAGCCGCGGCCCATGAAACTTTAACCACAGCCCGGTGGTGGCATGTCCTATGCCGTTGCCAGACGTACGATCATGGCTAATTTTAACCTTAAATAAAATGAAAACTACTGAGGATAGAGGACTGCAATTTGGTAGGTTTAATGATTGGAGAGTGGATGATCAACATACCAATTTGCAGCCCTCTAGCCCCAGTAGTTTTTAAGATCTGAGGGCGGACAGAAAAATGGGGGACGGACATACAAAGCCGGCACAATAGTTTTCTTTTACAGAAAACTAGAAACTACACTTCAAGAAACATATACGGCAAACTCCAAGATTTTACCCGCAATAAAAATAACCCACATACAAATCCTGAAAGGAAAATAAAAATAAAAAAAAAACTCGACCTTAATTGTACTAGTTTTTCTCCCTCGCCATCACGGCGAAAAACCACTCGACTGCCGAGACATGAACGACAACAGACAAGCGTCGTCAACCTTTAAGCTGCCGATATCGACAGTTGCGAGACAGAAGAGACAAGAAACAGACGGAAAAACACCTGGGAACTGACGAAGTTAACTCCGACAACGGCCGATAACACGTCCCGCCCCTACATATTTATTTACTTTAGACAATATCTTTTAGTACATTTCTTTGTTCCCGGACGAAACGGGGACGCCAGTCGGATGTCGGGCGATAACAAAACGCATATAAAGTTTATCGCTTATATATAAAAAAAGCTTCGGGATTGATGCCATACAAGGGGGTCTTCTCTTCGCCACTGGTGCCCCTAGGACTTTCACATTCTTCCGTCACTCAGTAATCTCTCTCTCTCTCTCTCTCTCTCTCTCTCTCTCTCTCTCTCTCTCTCTCTCTCTCTCTCTCTTTAAAAGGTACATGGCCGGAGGGAAAATTATCCATCTTACTTACAAGGGAATGCCGTGCTCAAGAGTGTTTCGCTGGATATCCTTGTGACATAGGGAAAAATAGCATATCTTCAAATTTTTGTTTTATGTAGATTTTCCTCAGTACTTCTGTAAGAAAGGACAAAACTAATGACAACTAAAATACTAGTATGAAATGTATATTCGTCTCGTATTTATCTAGATCTAGTACAATAAATGTCTAGTACTAATATCTAATGACTACAAATCCAAAATTTTGAAGTACTGGCTACTTTTCCCTACACAGGTGACGTTTTCCCTACGTAAATTAGGTATTAGATCGACGGCCAGTTTTCCATGTATTAAGGTCTTCACCGCCTTCCCATCTATACATCACCCGGAGAACCTTATGTACAGTATCTATCACCACCAGCAGGTACCCGACGGCACCTCCGTCAGGTAGTGTAGAACAAAGCCTCCGTGGAGGGAGAGCTCACCTGAAGGGGAAAACAATCTAATCTGAAGACTTAATCTTTCCAGATTGCAAGGACCAGTCCAGAGTAAGAAAAAAAGAAAAAAAAAATAAAAAAGAAAAAAGAAGAAAGTTGGAAACTGGAAAAAGTTTGTCTTTCCTGCTGTGGCCCCCGCGGTGCATGGGGAGGAGGAGGTTGGGGAGGGAGGGAGGAGGAGGAGGAGGAGGGGTAGGAAGAAAAGCAAGGGAGCCAAGACAGAGGGGGAAGGGGACAGGAAGGAGGAGGGGTGGTGGAGGACAGGGAGGGAGGGAGAGAGGGAGGAGGGAGGGAGGAAGGAGAACGTATTCCAAGGAAACCCTTTTCATTAAATTGAAAGCCACTCTGTGGGCCTAACTTTGAACAAAGGTCGGGGGAGCAAAGGACAAGACCCCAATGTTGAAAAGATCCTTTGTCCCACCTTCGGGAAACATTTCATCCGGTGTTTATTCCCGTGTCCAGCGCCGCAGGTGGATTTGCAACGCGAGTCGTCGACTTCTTCTTCTTCTTCCTCTTCTTCTTCTTCTTATTTTTAATCCTCCCAGATTTCTATATACGAGTTGTGTGTGTGCAGTCTACGTTTGAACACACTATTTTTCGAAATGACTAAGGGCCACCCTATGACAGAGGGCTTTGAGGGTCCAACTTCCCTTAAGGAATTTTTTTTACCTGTTTTTTGTAGGAAAGGGGGGGACATCACCAGACCACCCTGTGGGGGTCAGGGGTATGGGTAGGGGGTGGGGGGCAGGAAGCAGTGATTCGTGTGGAGACAAAAGGTCCTTAGGAAGAATGAACAAATGTTTTACAATCGGGGTATCAAGGCCCTCCAAGGCTTTTTCGGGTCTCATTCCTCAATTGGTCGCCTGGCCCACCCTCCCCTCATCCATCCCGCATCCCCCCCACCACTACCACCTCCTACCCAACTTCCACAATAAAAACGAAAAAGAACAAAAACGGAGGTACAGTTAATCAAACGTGCCTTACATAACGGCAGGGAAAATCTTTACAAAACACAAGAAAATTACTAAAATATTTTTTGTAAATCAGAACAGGTTATCCTGAAGGATTTACAGAGATCTAAAATATCTGCTATTAACTCTAAATAAGAGAGAGGTCTCATATTTAGTATTTAAAATCTGCTTCAAAATCTACGAAAGGAATTACTTAACCTTTCCAAAGTGACCAAGGAAAATCTGTAACATCGCTTATATTATATAACAAACGCATTAACACGCTACTAAAGACTCTCACTTTCAAAATAGCTGTAAAATAAAATATAAACATTGTAAATGACACAGAAAATCTTCAATATTTTCCTGCAAAAATACCAACGAATCTTACTTTCAAATTAGCTGCAAAATAAAATTTAAACATTTTAAATGGCACCGAAACTCTTAAATATTTTACTGCAAAAATACCAATGAATCCCACTTCCAAATTAGCTGTAAAATAAAATGTAAAAATTTTAAATGACAGAAAATCTTAAATATTTTACTGCAAAAATGCCAATGAATTTCACTTTCAAAATGGCTGTAAAATAAAACGTAAACATTGTAAATGACACAGAAAATCTTAATTACTTTACTGCAAAAATACCAATGAATCTCACTTTCAAAACAGCTGTAAAATAAAATGTAAACATTGTAAATGACACAGAAAATCTTAAGTAAAACAGCAAAGAATCTCACTTTCAAAATAGCTGTAAAATAAAATATAACCATTGTAAATGGCACAGAAAATCGAAAATAAAATACTAAAGAATCTCACTTTCAAAATAGCTGTAAAATAAAATGTAAACATTTTAAATTGCACAGATAATCTTAAGTATTTTACTGTAAAAATACCATTCAATCTCACTTTCAAAATAGCTGTAAAATAAAATGTAAACATTTTAAATTGCACAGAAAATCTTAAATATTTTACTGCAAAATTACCCGTGAATCTCACTTTCGAAATAGCTGTAAAATAAAATGTAAATATTGTAAATGACAAAGAAAATCTTAACTATTTTACTGCAAAAATACCAATAAATCTCACTTTCAAAATAGCTGTAAAATAAAATGTAAACATTGTAAATGACACAGAAAACCTTAAATATTTTACTGCAAAAATACCAATTAATCTCATTTTCAAAATAGCTGTAAAATAATATGTAAACATTGTAAATGACACAGAAAATCTTAAATATTTTACTGCACAAATACCAACGAATCTCACTTTCAAAACAGCTGTAAAATAAAATATGAACATTTTAAATGACACAGAAAATCTTAAATATTTTACTGCCAAAATACCAAAGAAACTCACTTTCAAATTAGCTATAAAATAAAATGTAAACACTTTAAATATTTTACTGCAAAAGTACCAATGATTCTCACTTTAAAAATAGCTGTAAAATACAATGTAAACATTGTAAATGACACAGAAAATCTTAAATATTTTACTGCAAAAATACCAATGAATCTCACTTTCAAATTAGCTGTAAAATAAAATGCAAACACTGTAAATGACACAGAAATTCTTAAACATTTTACCGCAAGAATACCAACGAATCTTACTTTCAAAATATCTCTGAAATGAAAAAGTTCAAGTGACATACAGTAAATCGTAAATACTTCACAGAAAAAATATAATAACGACGTAAGGTCTACAGTATACCCAGAAGAAAATTTCCTAGTTGCTCTGTAAACTAGATTCTCTATGATGGCATTGATGAAACTACAACCTATGGCAATAACAAAATCATTTCAAAAAATATGATGATGATCAATCACATTGCAACGCCAAGTTATATTCCTCAAGTTATCCACATACCTCGTTATTCTCTCTTTGCGTTTTCGATGTATGCACCCTCTTCCAATCAGCAGTCAGTTCTCGCACCCCCTGAATTGCTGAAAAAACAACAACAACAACAATAATAATAATAATAATAATAATAATAATAATAATAATAATAATAATAATAATAATAATAATAATAATAATAATAATAATAATTATTATTATTATTATTATTATTATTATTATTATTATTATTATTTTAAATAATAATAATAATAATAATAATAATAATAATAATAATAATAATAATAATAATAATAATAATAATAATAATATTATATTATTATTATTATTATTATTATTATTATTATTATTATTATTATTTTATTTTATTTTATTTTTATTTTTTGCAGAAAAAAATAACATGCATATATAAAAATATATTTTGCTTTAATCATTCATATGCATCCTAGCACCCCTTAGGAACCGGCTTCGCATCCCCTAGGGGTGCGTGCACCCCTGGTTAAGAGCCACTGACGTGATCAAATCTGAAATGCGAATTTATATTTTTAGCCTTTTGAGATAAATCCTAAATGCAGCTTATGTTTTTAAGATTAACGTCGATGAGGTAAACCTTCTCCTAATGGGATCTGAACCTCTGACCTGTGAACTACCAAGCCAACACGAAATCCCTGAAATTTTCAGGGAATTCGTGAAATCACCAGTTCACATTATTTTGATCCCCAAGGGGTTAGTACTAAACACAGCGAAACTGTGATTCATCTACACTGTTTTGCAATGTTTAGTACTAGCCCCTCAGGGATCAAATGTGTTTCGCTGTGTTTAGTACTAGCCCTTCGGGGATCAAATGGGTTTCGCTGTGTTTAGTACTAGCCCTTCGGGGATCAAATGGGTTTCGCTGTGTTTAGTACTAGCCCCTCGGGGATCAAATGTATTTCGCTGTGTTTAGTACTAGCCCCTCGAGGATCAAATGTGTTTTGTTATGTTTAGTAGTAGCCCCTCGGGGATCAAATGTGTTTTGACGTGTTTAGTACTAGCCCCTCGGAGACCAAATGTGTTTCGCCGTGCTTAGTACTAGCCCCTCTGGGATCAAATGTATTCTCCCATGTTCAATACTAGTCCCTCAGGAATCAAACGTGCTTCGCCATGTTCAATACTAGCCCCTCGCGGATCAAATGTGTTTCGCCATATTCAGTACTAGCCCCTCTGGGATCAATTGTGTTTCGCCATGTTCAGTACTAGCCCCTCTGGGATCAAATGTGTTTCGCTGTGTTTAGTACTAGCCCATCGGGAATCAAATGTGTTTCGCCGTGTTTAGTACAATCCCCTCGGGGATCAAATGTTTTGCCATGTTTAGTACTAGCCCCTCGGGCGTCAAATGTTCCTAAGTGAATTGGTGATTTCACGAATCCCCTGGGTGTTTTAGGGATTTCATGAAATCCCTGGTATTCACAATCTTACTGTAACATACAAACCTCTTCGTTGCGAATTTGAACCACTGACCTAAGAGTTACCGGGTCAACGTTGAGTGGTTACAGTTGCTTTCCCGTCTATTTTAAGGTGTGAAATTGGCAGGTCAAATTGTATTATTATTATTATTATTATTATTATTATTATTATTATTATTATTATTATTATAGAACGAACTGGAAGGCACTAAAGAATATTCACATGTCGATTAAAGAAGAAAGTAAAAAAAAAAAAGAAGCTTATAACTGTATCAGAATAATGAGTGGCAATAACCTGATTTTAACTGTTATAGCTAATAACAAAACAATAAAGGTACATTCATTATAAGAAGTAAATCAATAAAGGCGCGTTCATTATATGAAATAAATCAACAATAAATAAAATCAGTCGACAATAAATGAAAATACTTTGTAACAAATAAATAACTGATGACAATGAAATGATTTTAACTCACAGCTTCTAACTGCAAGTAACGATGAACAAAGCTGTGTTCGTTAAAAGAAATAAATTAAATTAACCAACAATGAACAGAACAGTAAATAAAACAAACAACAACAAATATTTATAACAAATTTTTTTGAATGCTTAAATGTATAGATATATAAAAAACCTATGAAAATAAGTCGCCAAGAGTAAAGTGTATTTGAACGTAGCCGCAAGTGAAACAAGTTAAAAATGCGCCGAAGTTTCTCCAGCGCAATCGAGTTTTCTGTACAGCCGCTACAGCGTATAATCAAGGCCACCGAAAATAGATCTATCTTTCGGTGGTCTCGGTATAATGCCGTATAAGCCACGGCCCATGAAACTTTAACCACGGCCAGAAGCAAGATTATGGCTAACTTTAACCTTAACTAAAATTAAAACTATTGAGGCCAGAGGGCTGTAGTTTGGCATGTTTTATGATTGGATGGTGGATGATCAACATACCAATTTGCAGCCAACTAACCTCAGTAGTTTTTAAGATCTGAGGGCGGACAGAAAAAAGTGCGGACGGATAGATAAAGCCGGCACAATAGTTTTCCTTTACGGAAAACTAAAAACGCGATTTCTAGATCTAGGAATGAACTGACACAGACTATGATTGATTTGCGAATGTCCGCTATATGATCACTGGCCGGTGTAAAAATAGAACTTGGTACGTAAAATTTCTAGGATGGTACAAATTACATCCAATCTATTGTGAGAAGCAACTCAAAGGAGAGACGCTTGCTCACCCTAAGTTCCCAGGCAAATTTTTTTGGAAGCACAATCTTATCTGTTGCACTTTCCTACGTACGAACTTTTTTTTTATCTTGGAAGAAAATATCTGAGCTATTGTTGAGAAAATGCAAAATCAAGTAGTATGGAACTTCTCTTCAAAACCTACCGTAAATATTTATTAAAAAAATTGCAACAACCAGACATACTGAAGAAAAGAAACGCCTACAAATGCACTCCACAGAAAGCTTCATAAATCACTTCGCAAGTAACTATAAAATGCAAAAGGAAGGCGATATTAGACACCGACCTTGAGAATCAGCAGCGTCTCGGCAATCCGCAAGCTAGTTGGAGGTATAGGTAACCCCACGGACAACACCTCAAGATGATGTACAACCCCCCCGAAGCACAGCAACAGCGAACCACGAATGATGTTCCAACCCAACAGCAACCTCAGTTGATCTGCAAGTTAGTTTCGCTCTAAAGAGTTGATGGGAGACTGTTTAAATTGTGGTTCATCAGAGAGAAGGATTCATTTGAATGATTTATAGTCCATTCAGGCTTTTGATGATGCAGCCCGTGAAAATGGTCCTGAATACTCGAGACTGCTGCTTCGGACATGGTGGTTTTGGGGGCTTCGTTAGAGCACCGAACATGAAACTTAGTTTCATTTATTTATTTTTCTGCATCAGATTGAATATTTTTTTTTTATCACAAGGGTTGCTGACATAAAAGCTTAATTTTTTGTCAGTTTTCCTTCCTTCACAAACAAGAAGTTTTCATCTACTATTTTTGTTTATTTCGATACTAAGTTTTTATTTTTTTTTTATATCACACTGACATAAACGCATAATTTGTGTGCGTTTTCCTGCTTTTACGAACGAGATATTTTCCTTTTTTTTGTTTTTTCCGATAGTTAATTTTCATTTAATTTTTCTTGTAGCAGACTGCATATTTTTCACAAGGCTTCTGACATAAATGCTTAACTTTTGTCAAAAATATTTTCTTCATTAGTTTTGTTTATTTCGTCTTATTTACTTTTAATTTTTTTCGGTATCAGATTGAATTATTTTATTACAGGTGTTCCGACATAAACGCATAATCTTTGTCAGTTTTCCTTCTTTTACAAACAAAGTATTTTTCTTTATTAGTTTTATTTATTTCGATATTTAGTTTTAATTTTTTTTCCCGTATGAGATTGATTTTTTTATATCTGGAATTTTGACAGATACGGATAATGTTAGTCAGATTTCCTTCGTTTACAAACAAGAAGTATTCCTCTATTTTTTGTTTGTTTGTTTGTTTGTTTATTACGATACTTGTTGCATATTATTAATTTTCATCACTATTTATTACGTACACCTTTATCATTCCTGGAGTTTTTCACCCTTGAATGGTATACTACTATATAAAAAAAACAGCGTATGCCCATGTATTTTTTTTTTTTCGGGGAGGGGCGGAGTGTGTACTATTTTGTCTTCGTGCACCTATTTTTTTTTTTTTTTTGAGTGGGAGGGGTGTGTACTACCCTGTCTTTCGTGCACCCATCTCTCTCTGACTATCTTAACTATCAGACATTTTTCTCTTTGAGCGATCTTTGTAAAGTTGGTTTTTTAAGTTCAGTTACTGGCTTTGATTTTATTTCAAATATTGCTCATCGAAATTTATCGGATTTTGCTCAGATAACAAAAACCAGAGGGAAACAAGTAAAAAATACGCCGAATTTTCTTCGGCGCAATCGAGTTTTCTGTACGGCCGCTACAGCGTATAATCAAGGCCACCGAAAATAGATCTATTTTTCGGTGGTCTCAGTATAATACTGTATGAGCCGCAGCCCGTGAATCTTTAACCAAGGCCCGGTGGTGGCCTGGCCTATATCGTTGCCAGACGCACGATTATGGCCAACTTCAACCTTAAATAAAATAAAAACTACAGAGGCTAGAGGGCTGCAATTTGGTATGTTTGATGATTGGATGGTAGATGACCAACATACCAATTTGCAGCCGTTCAGCCTCAGTAGTTTTTAAGATCTGAGGGCGGACAGGAGTGCGGACGGACAGACAAATAGCATCTCAATAGTTTTCTTTTACAGAAAACTAAAAATAGTTGGCGAAAATCGGAAAATTGTATTTTTGCCGAACAATATATTCGTCAAGACCAATAATTTGCATGTTTAATGCCTTACAGTTATTGTCATTCATGCCAGGCTTTGCTCAATAAGACATGTCGTATTTTCTAACAATAAGGGAAAACTAAACCGGTAATTGTTCTCAAACTGTGAGGCTAAGTCAGGCTCAATGTTACCTTTGTCTAATATTTCGCCAGTATTCACCTGCATCTATGAACCTTCATACATTGCTTGAAATTGTTTAAAAGATGCTATTGTTTGTTCATTTAATATTTGTCATCATTTTGACATGGGTATGTCAGTTTTAGTTTTCTGAAAATTAAACTATTGTGCCGGCTTTGTCTGTCCGTCCGCGCTTTTTTTCTGTTAGCACTTTTTGTGTCTGCCCTCAGACCTTAAAAAGTACTGAGGCTAGAGAGCTGCAAATTGGTATGTTGATTATGCACCCTCCAGTCATCAAACATACTTAACTGCAGCCCTCTAGCCTCAGTAGTTTTTATTTTATTTAAGGTTAAATTTAGCCATGATCGTGCTGCAGGCAACGCAACAACACAAGCCACCACGGCCGGCTGAGAGCTGCATGGACCGCGGCTCATACAGCATTATGCCGAGCCCACCGAAAGATAGATATATTTTCGGTGGTCTTGATTATAAGTTGTACAGAAAACTCGAGTGTGCCTCAACTTCAGCGCATTTTCTACTTGCTTCTTCTTTTTAATTCCATGTTCCTCGCTGCAGAATTTCTCAGTTCCAGAGGTCCTTTATTCCTCAGACCGCTGGACTGTGGAATAGTCTCCCTGAGGATGTTGTGCAACTGGTATCTCTACAGATCAAGGGGAGATGCGATGCATTACTACCCTAAAATCATTGCTCTTGTATTTTAGTAAATTACTCAGGTTTTTATCTATTATTTTTCTTTTCTGATAATTGATCTCTTTTTTCTGTGTTTCCTATTGCCTTCCGTTACTTCCTTCAAATAAACATAATATTCTTTCGAAGCTTGAATTTCAAGCCAATGGCTCCTATGGATAGGGTTCATCTTCTGAAAGTATAATTTTCTTTTTGTTTTTAGGTTCCTGTAAAAGAGAACTATTGTGCTGGCTTTGTCTGTCCGTCCGCACTTTTTTCTGTCCACACTTTTTCTGTCCGCCCTCAGATCTTAAAAACTACTGGTGCTAGAGGGCTGCAAACTGGTATGTAGATCATCCACCCTCCAATCATCAAACATACCAAATTGCAGCCCTCTAACCTCGGCAGTTTTTATTTTATTTAAGGTTAAAGTCACCCATAATCGTGCTTTTGACAACGATATAGGACATGCCACCACCGGGCCATGGTTAAAGTTTCATAGGTCGCGGCTCATGCAGCATTATACCGAGACCTCCGAAAGATATATGCATTTTCGGTGGCCTTGATTATACGCTGCAGCGGCTGTGCAGAAAACTCGATTACGCCGAAGAAACTTCGGCGCATTTTTTACTTGTTTATGTTTTGCATTAAAATCGTCCATGACGTATACCCTCCCACAGCACCGACGGGAGAGGCCGTTTAAACAAACCCTAATTGTATTATCCCCGATACTACTTAAACTGGAGATCAACCCGGTCCAGAATTAATGTCCATCATTAGGAACTCGATACACATCTTGACTGGAAGAACGTTAAGATTGATTTCCGCACCGAGTTGCTAGCTAATCTGGTCCTTAGAAGCATCCGCTTGACCGGTTTGGCCATGACATATTGGCCTATTGCTTTGTGGAACCACCGCCGAAATGCCTACTTAAGAAAATGAAAAAAAAAGTGGGGGGGCGGGGACGGGTGGAGTTTAGAATCTAATATTCTGATATATGACCGACTTTTAAAAAAGTTTCCGGGCCATCAAGGTCTCTCTCTCGACGACGATGTAGCGATAAATTTAGCGAAGAATGTAGTCAGTGAGATAAATATATCTATTCAAATTCAGAAAATGGTACATCCGCCAAATCGATTCAACATGCAATGCATCTGCGTGTATGATTAAATACAAGTGAAAAATGCGCCGAAGTTTCTTCGGTGCAATCGATTTTTCTGTACAGCCGCTACAGCGTATAACCAAGGCCAGCGAAAATAGATCTATCCTTCGGTGGTATCGGTATAATGTTGTATGAGCCGTGGCCCATGAAACTTTAACCACGGCCCGGTGGTGGCCAATCCTATATAGTTCCAGATGCAAGATTATGGCTAACTTTAACCTTAAAATAAAAACTGCTCAGGCTAGAGGGCTGAAATTTGTCATGTTTGATGAATGGAGGGTGGATGATCAACATACCAATTTGCAGCCCTCTAGCCTCAGTAGTTTTCAAGATCTGAGGGCGGACAGAAAAAGTGCGGACGGACAGACAAAGCCGGTACAATAGTTTTCTTTTCAGAAAACTAATAATAACAAAAGTATTCCTCCGATTCCGTATAGGCATTTTCATTTGAAATTCGACTTCTATATAATACAGTACTAATTTAACAAAGGCACAAGGAATAAATTTTCAAAAAACGATGAGCAAATTTACAACCATTTTGTATTTTATTCTGAAAAAAAAATCGAAAATAAACAATTCATGAACTGATAAAACATCCAGAAATAACCAATTGATGAAATGACAAAACATCCATAAATAAACAATTTACGAACGGACAAAACATCCATAAAAATACAATTGATGAAATGACAAAACATTCATAAATAAACAATTTGCGAACTGACAAAACATCCATAAATAAATAATTGATGAACTGACAAAACATCTATAAATAAACAATTTGCGAACTGACAAAACATCCATAAATAAACAATTGATGAACTGACAAAACATCTATAAATAAACAATTTGCGAACTGACAAAGCATCCATAAATAAACTATTTGCGAACTGACAAAACATCCATAAATAAACAATTTGCGAACTGACAAGACACCAATAAATAAACAATTGATGAATTGACAAAACATCTATAAATAAACAATTGATGAACTGACAAAACATTCATAAATAAACAATTGATGAACTGACAAACCATCCATAAATAAACAATTAATGAACTGACAAAACATCCATAAATAAACAATTTGCGAACTGACAGAACATCCATAAATAAACAATTAATGAACTGATAAAACATTCATAAATAAACAATTGATGAACTGACAAAACGTCTACAAATAAGCAATTCATGAACTGACAAAACATCCATAAATAAACAATTAAGGAACTGACAAAACATCCCTAAATAAACAATTGGTGAACAGACAAAACATCCATAAATAAACAATTGATGAACTGATAAAACATCCATAAATAAACATTTGACGACTTGACAAAACATCCATAAATAAACAATTTACGAACGGGCAAAAATCTATAAATAAGCAATTGATGAACTGACAAAACATCAATAAATAAACAATTGCTGAACTGGCAATACATCCATAAATAAACAATTGACGACTTGACAAAACATTAATAAATAAACAATTTACGAACTGACAAAACTTCCATAAATTAACAATTGATAAACTGACAAAACATCCATTCATAAACAATTTACGAACTGACAAAACATCCATAAATAACAATTGATGAACTGACAAAACATCCGTAAATAAACAATAGACGATTTGACAAAACATTCATAAATAAACAATTGATGAACTGACAAAACATCCATAAATAAACAATTGATGAACTGTCAAAACATCCATAAATAAACAATTGATGAACTGACAAAACATCCATAAATACACAATTTACCAACTGACAAAACCTCTATAAAAAAACAATTGATGAACAGAAAAAACATCCGTAAATAAACAATTGACGGCTTGACATACCATCCATAAATAAACAATTTACGAACGGACAAAACATCTATAAATAAACATTTGATGATCTGACAAAACATCTATAAATAAGCAATTTATGAACTGATAAAACATCCATAAATAAACAATTGATGAACTGACAAAAGATCCATAAATAAACAGTTGATGAACTGACAAAGCATCCATACATATACAATTTACGAACTGACAAAACACTCCTAAATAAACAACTGATGAACAGACAAAACATCCATAAATAAACAATTTGATGAACTGACAAAACATCCATAAATAAACAATTAAGGAACTGACAAAACATCTATAAATAAACAATTGATGAACTGACAAAACAACCATAAATAAACAACTGATGAACTGACAAAACACCCATAAATAAACAATTTACCAACTGACAAAACCTCTACAAAAAACAATTGATGAACTGACAAAGTATCCGTAAATAAACAATTGACGGCTTGACATACCATCCATAAACAATTTACGAACTGACAAAACATCTATACATAAACATTTGATGAACTGACAAAACATCTATAAATAAACAATTTATGAACTGACAAAACATCCATAAATAAACAATTGGTGGACTGACAAAACATCCATAAATAAACAGTTGATGAACTGACAAAGCATCCATACATAAACAATTTGCGAACTGACAAAACATCCCTAAATAAACAATTGATGAACAGACAAAACATCCATAAATAAACAATTTGATGAACTGACAAAACAAAAATAAATAAACAATTTGCGAACTGATAAAACATCCATAAGTAAACAGTTGATGAACTGATAAAACATCCATAAATAAACAGTTGTTGAACTGACAAAACATCCATAAATAAGCAATTGATGAAATGACAGACTCAATAAATAAACAATTTACGTACTGACAAAACATCCTTAAATAAACAACTGATGAACTGACAAAACATCCATAAATAAACAATTTAAGAACTGACAAAACATCCATAAATAAACAATTGATGAACTGACAAAACATCCATAAATAAACAACTGACGACTTGACAAAACATCCATAAATAAACAATTTACGAACTGACAAAACGTCCATAAATAAGCAATTGATGAACTGACAAAACATCTATAAATAAACAATTGATGAACTGACAAAACATCCATAAATAAACAATTTACGAACTGACAAAACATCCATAAATAAACAATTGATAAACTGACAAAATATCCATAAATAAACAATTTACGAACTGACAAAGCATCCATAAATAAATAACTTACGAACTGGCAAAACATTCATAAACAAACAATTTACAAACTGACAAAACATCCATGCATAAACAATTGATGAACTGACAAAACATCTATAAATAAACAGTTGACGACTTGACAAATTATCCATGAATAAACAATTTACGAACTGACAAAACATCCATTAACAAACAATTGATGAACTGACAAAGCATCCATAAATAAACAATTGTAGAATTGACAAAACATCCATTACTAAACAATTGAAGAATTGACAAGACATCCAATAATAAACAATTTGCGAACTGAAAAAACATCCATCAACACACAATTTACGAACTGAAAAGTAATCCATAAATAAATAATTTGCAAATTGACAAAACATCCATAAACAATTTACGAATTGACAAAACATCCATAAATAAAGAATTGACGAATTGAAAAAACATCCTTAAATAAACAATTTGGGAACTCACAAAACATCAATATATAAACAATTTACGAATTGATAAAACATCCATAAATAAACAATTCTCGAATTGACAAAAAATCCATATGTACAGTAGACAATTTACGAACTGACATTCAACTCGAAAAAAAACACAAAATCATGGAAAAAGCCACAATAAACAAAGCAATATAAACAAACCAACAATTCACAAGAAGTAACAAAATAAAAAAAAAAGCAACAGAAAAGGGGAAACTTCCAACAGTCCACAGAGCCGAGAGAAAGAGTGACTGACATTTTGGAAATGAAGACTGATGTCTAAGACTGACAGTCTGAAAATGGAGACTGATGGAAGCGAATATTAAGACTTCTTGGGGCGCTGTCCACCTGTGCTATAAAAATCAGGGTAGCCAAAATATCCAAGGAGATTTTTACTTCTTTCTTCCAGTTCTTTGACGCTGGTACACTTACATTGTAAGTGGGAAAGTACACTTTTATTGTAAGGGGGAAAGTACACTTTTATTGTAAGTGGGAAAGTACACTTTTATTGTAAGTGAGAAAGAAACAACATCCAAAGGTATTTTTATTTTGGGGAAGGGGAGGGGAAAGGGGGGAGTACAGAAAATTTTTCTTCCTTACAACCACACTAAACTTGCACCTGAGTTTGTGAGGCAACGCTTGTCAGAGAAGATTTTATATATATATATATATATATATATATATATATATATATATATATATATATATATATATATATATATATATATATATATATATATATATATATATATATATATATATATATATATATATATATATATATATATATATATATATATATATATATATATATGATTATGTAATATGTGTGTGTGTGTGTAAGTTTTTCATCAATACCATCATCGATTCTTAATCTTTTTTATGAAAGCAACAACCGTTTGAATGAAGCTCATTGAAAGACAACACATCAAGGGACATGATCTCTGGAACACTAAGGGCATAAAATACCCACTCTTTGGGAAGATGCACAACATGATCCCTAAAAAGACAAAAAATGTATGACGAAATTGACCTTGACGTTTAAAGTAAATTATAGAAAGGATTACTAAGTGTATTAATTTATTTCTTCCAAGAACTACAAAATGCCTACAACTCTATTTCTGCAGTACACTGGGCACCCCCTTCCCCAAATGCACCTCACACCCTACCCACCTTCCCCCACCATCCTTACCTCCCCCTTTCTTCCCCTTAACATTTTAAATCCTTCTCAAATGGGACCTCCCACCCTTAAAATGCACCTCACCCCCTCCCTCACCCTTCCCACACCATCCTCCCCCTCCCTCTTCCCCCACATCCTCCCCCTAAAACATTTAAATCACTTCAGGTGGGACCTCGCCCTTCAAAATGAACCTCATCCCCTCACCCTCCCCTTACTCCCCTAGCATTTAAATCTCACTCAAATGGGACCCTCCTTCAAAGTGCACCCCACCCCTTCC
>NC_089784.1:32988069-32995569 GCF_040412425.1 Macrobrachium rosenbergii
TCCCAGTTAGAATAAAATTTATACCTCCCAGTTAGAAGAACATTTATAACTCTCAATTACAATAACAATTATAACTCACAATTATAATAACAATTGTTACTCACAATTAGAATAACATTTACAACCCACAATTAGAATAACATTTATCACTCACAATTATAATAACAGTTACATCTCACAATTAAAATAACATTTATAACTCATGATTATGATAACATTCATAACTCTCGATTAGAATAAAAGTTATACTCATCAAAAAACATCCTTGTAACTCAAATATCGGAAATTGATCAACAATTAATCTTTGCCGAAAGTCGATGGCATTATAATAAGTTTTTCATCTCAAACCCACTATATAAAAATACGATATACCTACAGCTAATATACAGTCTAAGAATACCATCCAAACTACAAAACAACAACAACAACAACAACAACAATAATAATAATAATAATAATAATAATAATAATAATAATAATAACAATATTTAATCTCAAAGATAACAGAGTTACAAAATGAGGTTGAAACATTCTAACAATACAGCAATAAGATGAAAATAACAGCTGCAACTACAAAATAATAATAATAATAATAATAATAATAATAATAATAATAATAATAATAATAATAATAATAACAGTTATGCCATACAAACAGGTAGGCTATATACCTTATAAATGATAGCAATGGGTCTGGAATAAATTAATGGTAGTTAGTGGTAGCCAGAATAACAACTCATCACATGAAGAAGCATTATAATACCGATAAATAAAATAACACTACTGAATAATGAATAGCTGGAAGAGAGAGAGAGAGAGAGAGAGAGAGAGAGAGAGAGAGAGAGAGAGAGAGAGAGAGAGGATGTCGTAAGACACGACGGGGTCCCTTGCAACAACGTGGATTCCGAGTGTTTTCTCTGCTTTGCAACTCTCTGGGACAGTTTGTTAATGTTGGAACTTTGACCTCAACGTCTTTCTCTCTTTCCTTTTCTAAAAAGGACAGCTATTTCTAATAGCTTTCTATTTACCTATAACAATGCCTCAAAAGTGAGTTTCAACCAAATGCTTACCTGTCACAATATAATTCTGCCCTAAAATGAAAAACTGCAGTATCTGCAAAATTTTCAAAATTGAGATATGCCACCTGTTGGGCTCGTGAAACACTAATACACAAGTTACTGCAGTTTCACAATGATTCATCAATGCTTTCCACGAGTATTTAGGGGGTCCCATTTGCAGTATCTGCAAAATCAGTAGTAAGGCAATGGAGTATCTACCATTTTTCTCAGTTTTGTATTTTTGCAGATACTGCAGTCTTTCATTTCAAGGCAAATTAGTGACATCACCTTTTCTTTAACCATCATTTTGCCTTCATAGGTGGAATAGGAAGATGCGTTTTGAAAAGGTCACTCCAACCCATTACCTTGTGAACATTACTGTCACCTGAATTCAGAAATTTAGTTTTTATATTCAAAAGAATTTCAATATCATCTCCCCTACTTCGGCCACTTCGACAATTCGCGTGAATTTAAAGGAAGAGACAAAATTTTATTTCTTGAGGCCAAATTTACATAAGTTTCTTTCAAAATCCTCGGATCCTGAACGAATAGATGGGCCCTTTAGGTCATTTCATCACACCAAAGCTATATTCAAATGTTTTCGTCACTATACTAAAGACAGTTCTTCAATTTAACTTCCAAGAAAAGAAAACAAGATGGGTCGAGGAATGAAAGAAATTTAATTTGGGCCAAATTACTATGATATTTTTAATAAAAAAAATTACAATATATATATATATATATATATATATATATATATATATATATATATATATATATATATATATATATATATATATATATATCTCCGGATCATGGAAACAAGAAAAATACATCTATGACTTATGGAAACAATAGAAAAAATAAAAGACAGAACGTCAACTACATAAAAACGTACCACAAACCCCAAGTCCCGTCGATCTTGCCACAAACAAAAATTACCAAATAAACAAAAAAGTACACAGGACACAAACAGGAAAATAACATTATCAAAAACAACCGTTCCGTGAAGAATCTTGGGGGAGGGGGTGGGGGGAAGGTTCAGAAACACGTGCAACCATCCAGCCAGCTAACCAACCGCCCGACCAACGGACTGACAGCCCGACCGACCGCCCGACCAGCGGACCGACAGACAAACCGACCGACCAACCGACCGACAGATCGACAGACCAACCTACCGACCAACGGACCGACATACAGACCAACGGACCGGCAGACCAACCGACCGACCTCATCTGGCACTGGCACCGCGAAATGCCTCTTATTATGTGTCATTTGTTCTTGTCAGTCTGTTGCAAATTAGCCACAACGAGCTTTGACGCGACGCGCTGCCAGCCAACCCATACAAAACAATTTACCCTGTTATAAGGCCATATGTTTCAATTGCAGCCGTCTCTTTCTTTCTCACTCACTCGGTCAGTCAGTCACTTTCTCTCTGTCTCTGTCTCTCTCTCTCTCAGGAGGTAGTGTCTTCTGTGCTGTGACGTCTAAACAGGCTTGATGTTTTTATTAAATGTTTCTTGCCGGATACAGGGAAGGATGTGGATGAGCGTATAAGGAGAGTTCATTTGTGTGTGTGTGTGTGTATATATATATATATATATATATATATATATATATATATATATATATATATATATATATATATATATATATATATATATATATATATATATATTAGTTGTTTCTCATTATGGGGGTGACTAGAAGTATATACATCTACTTGATAATGAACTAAGTTTTCATGCAAAACATGCTGTATGTGTCTGTATATGTGTCTGTATAGGTGTGTGTGTGTGTCTGTGGTCTGTCCATTCTTATATATTACAAAATTACTCAGAACAGTAATAGACTAAAAATTCCAAAGAATTCCAAAGATGCAGATCTTAAAGAAGAGTAGGAAAACTGCGACCAAAATCATCCATATTTATGAAGTGGTAAATACGACAACTTACTCCTCCTTTCACAACTCTATCACCCTTCACTTTCCACACGCGTCAAGTGAAGTGAATATAGAATTTAGGCCAACGGCCAAGCACTGGGACCTATGAGGTCATTCAGCGCTGAAACGGAAACTGACAGCAAAAAAGTTTGAAAGGTGTAACAGGAGGAAAACCTCAAAGCAGTTGCACTATGAATCAATTGTTAGGAGAGGGTGGAAAGTAAGATGGAAGGAAGAGAATATGAAATGAGATATAGTAAAAGGAACGAATGGGGTTGCAGCTGGGGGCCGAAGGGATGCTGCAAAGAACCTTAAGTAATGCCTACAGTTCAACGCATGAGGTGCACTGACGGCGCTACCCCCCTACGGGGTACACGCGTGAATAACTTGGAATGAGCAGGTGTCCGGTGTAATGGAAAGATGGCAGTAGTATTTCTCCACTAATGCCAGAACAGCTGCGCGTCATATCAAGACTTTCCGGCAAACAGTTAACAAATGGATATGACACTATCATCCACGATCTGCTATCATAAAAAATTGATTGTAATTCGAATTTCTACAATTTGGTAGTTCCCAACTGGTGATTTTTATTTTTAGTTTTCCGTAAAAGAAAACTATTGTGCCGGCTTTGTCTGGCCGTCCGCAATTTATTCTATCCGCACTTTTTCTTTCCACACTTTTTCTGTCCGCCCTCAGATTTTAAAAACTACTGAAGCTAGAGGGCAGCAAATCGATATGTTGATCATCCACCCTCCAATCATCAAACATACCAAATTGCAGCCCTCTAGCCTCAGTAGTTTTTTTCATTTTATTTAATGTTAAAGTTAGCCATAATCGTGCTTATGGCAACGATATAGGATAGGCCACCACCGGGCCGTGGTTAAAGCTTCATGGGCCGCGGCTCACACAGCATTATACCTAGACCACCGAAAGATAGATCTATTTACGGTGGCCTTGATTATACGCTGAATCGGCTGTACAGAAAACTCGATTGCGCATTTTTACTTGTTTTTATTTATGCTTGCAATTGAACTATTTTGCATTACAAGATATTGCAAGACCTAGAATGATTTAAGACCCTAATAAAGAATGCAGATAGATTCCTGCGAATTTTTTAAAAGCATTTGGAACATCATAAACATTGTGGTATCTATCAGATGTAGTGTATTTCACAAAAACACATTTAAAAAAAACTATAACAATTTTTCACCGTATATTCTTGTTGAGGTTTTTCTTTTCGTCAATGTACAATAAGGCAAGGGAAGGTTACAAAATATAAGTACATTTATTCTTGGTAACTCTCTTATTGAAAATGGTTCTAGAGAAAACTCTAAATGAGGCTGTTATGGGAAACAACACTGCCCTAAAATGGGGGACTGCAGTATCTGTAAAAACACAGAACTGAGAAAAATGGTAGATACTGCAGTTTTCCCTTGCCTTACTAACTGACTTTGTAGATACTGCAAATGGGTCCCCCTAAATAAAGCATTGAAGAATCATTGTGAAACTGCAGTAACTTGCGTATTAGTGCTTCTCGAGCCCAGTAGGTGGCATATTTCAATTTCGAAAATTTTGCAGATACTACAGTTTTCCATTTTAGGCCCGAACAGTTTCAGATGGCTAGTACAAGAAGTGTATGTGTTCTTATTTATGAGAGGCTTAAAAGCATTTTTAGCAAATAAAAAAGTAGTAGTAGTATTAAAGTAGTTTAACCAGACCACAGAGCAAAAAAGATTAAAAGAAGTTCTACAAGAAACGACTGCAGAGAAATAAAACTATCGTTTTACTTTTCTTGAAATGGCCAAGACATATGTATAATCTTTCTATTACTTCTATTCAGCTTTCCTCTATATTCAAAATTCTTTTCAGCCGCTGTGATTTCTACTGGTATTGCATACTTATATTTTTATCTATCTATTTATTAATTTGTTATTTTATTTTTTCTTCTCTAATAACTGATCTGTTCTTTATGTATTTCCTATTGCCTTTCTGTTGCTTCTTTCAAATGAATACCATATTCTTTGGAAGCTGAAATTGAAAGTCAGTGGCCTCTGTGGCTTGGTCCATATGAATACGGGTTTATCTTCTAAATAATAATAATAATAATAATAATTATTATTATTATTATTATTATTATTATTATTATTATTATTATTATTATTATTATTATTATTATTATTATTATTATCATATACAGCTCAGGAGTAGTGGAGTGAACGGAGGTTGAACTCCGCAGCATAGACCAGAAAACTAGGAAACACATGAAAAAAAAAAAAAAAAAAAAAAAAAGTTAAGTATACCTTAGTTTAACCAGACCACTGAGCTGATTAACAGCTCTCCTAGGGCTGGCCCGAATAATTAGACTTATTTTACGTGGCTAAGAACCAACTGGTTACCTAGCAACGGGGCCTACAGCTTATTGTGGAATCCGAGCCACATTATACCGAGAAATTAATTTCTATCACCAGAAATAAATTCCTCTAATTCTTCATTGGCCGGTCGGAGACTCGAACTCGGGCCTAGCAGAGTGCTAGCCGAGAATTCTACCGACTCGTCCAACGAGGAACTTGACCATACACAAAGCACTACACCCAAGAGCAAATACAGACAGACTATATATAACACGAAAGGAAGGGGGGAAAGGGCTACTAAGCATTGAGGACTGCGTCAACATCGAGAGCAGAGCACTGGGGCAATACCTGAAAACCAGTGAAGACGAGTGGCTAAGGAGTGCATGGGAAGAAGGACTGATAAAAGTAGACGATAGACGAAGACCCAGAAATATACAGAGACAAGAGAATTAAAGACAGAACAGAGGAATGGCACAACAAATCAGTGCATTGACAGTATATGAGACAGACTAAAGAACTAGCCATGGCAATGGCTACAGATGGAAGAACTCAAGAAGAAAACAGAAGGAATGCTAACAGCGGCACAAGATCAGGCCCTAAGAACCAGATATGTCCAAAGAACAATAGATGGAAATAACATCTCACCCATATGCAGGAAGTGCAATATGAAAGACGAGACCATAAACCACATAGCAAGCGAATGTCCGGCGCTTGCACAGAACCAGTACATAAAGAGGCATGATTCAGTAGCAAAAGCCCTCCACTGGAGCCTGTGCAAGAAACACCAGCTAGCTTGCAGTAATAAGTAGTACGAACACCAACCTAAGGGAGTGATAGAAAACAATCAGGCAAAGATCCTCTGGGACTATGGTCTCAGAACAGCAAGGGTGATACGTGCCAATAGACCAGACGTGACGTTGATTGACAAAATCAAGAAGAAAGTATCACTCATTGATGTGGCAATACCATGGGACACCAGAGTAGATGAGACAGAAAGAGAAAAAATTGATAAGTATCAAGACCTGAAAATCGAAATAAGAAGGATATGGGATATGACAGTGGAAATTGTAACCGTAAATCATAGCAACACCAGGCACGATCCCAAGATCCCCGAAAAGGAATCTGGGAAAACTAGATGCCGAAGTAGCTCCAGGTCTTGCAGAAGAGCGTGCTATTCGAAACAGCGCACATAATAAGAAAAATGATGGACTCCGATGAGGTAAGATGCAACCCGGAACCCCACAATATCGATACCACCCAGTCGAATAGGATGACTGAGATAGGAAAAAAAATAATAATACTGAAGTCGAACCTGGAGTGTAAATATTAGCTATATAACAAAATAGCCAGTCATATCTATCTAAGTCAGTGAGAAGTACTGTCTTTGTTGAAATCAAATAACTCTATATAATAGAACGCAATGTATCTATATATTTCCATCCATACATTCTACTCAAAGTTTATAACAACGATAATTAACAATAATGGACCCCAAGTTTCAGACTGCCGTCGTCAATCCCGTGATTAAAGCCTCACCTCTTGCAAGATCAAAATTTCTTGAGTAGAGGATCGTTGTCTCGATCCTCTCTTGCACTACGTGACTTCTGACGGTACGTTACCATAGTTTTAGTAAATTTTCACTGAATATAGAATTGAACTGAATATAGAGTTTAGGCCAAAGACCAAGCGCTAGGACCTATGAAGTCATTTAGCGCTGAAACGGAAATTGACGGTAAAAGGTTTGAAAGGTGTAACAGTAGGAAAACCTCGCAGTTGCACTATGAATCAATTGTTAAGAGAGGGTGGAAAGTAAGATGGAAAAAAGAGAATATGAAAGGAAGTACAACAAAAGGAACGAAAGGGATTGCAGCTAGGGGCCGAAGGGACGCTGCAAAGAACCTTAGGTAACGCCTACAGCGCACCGCATAAGGTCCACTGACGAATTCTGACTGAATCACGCGTAATCTGGGAACTATACAAGATTTTAAGTTGTTCTCTTGCTTCACATACCGTATAACGCAGAGAGATTTCATTTGGCCATATCGTCCAGTCTCCTTTTTCCCTGTCATTTGTCCCTCCATAAAAGACTGCAGCCTAAATCAGTCTTGTTTAGGTTGACCCTTAGGAACGGAGTGAAATATAAGATTTT
>NC_089784.1:33000569-33013069 GCF_040412425.1 Macrobrachium rosenbergii
GCCGTTATTATCTTCCTATATCCAGTCTTCTGTAGGTCAGCGGTTCCCGTTTATCAATATTAATATTATCATTTGTTTTTGCTTCTCAGCGGATATCCAGATTATTCAATCTTAAAGTTCCATTTTTATCTTATTCGTTGTTACTTCTTTTCATCTGCTCATTTTAATCATGTCATCTGTAGTTCTCTCTCTCTCTCTCTCTCTCTCTCTCTCTCTCTCTCTCTCTCTCTCTCTCTCTCTCTCTCTCATATTTTTCCTACTTATTATTATTTGCTCTTTCTAATCTTGTAACTTGTAGCATTTTTCACATATTCTCTCTCTCTCTCTCTCTCTCTCTCTCTCTCTCTCTCTCTCGCACACAGACACAGACACACACACACAGACAACGTTATTATCTTACGCATTACCTCTTTTCATTTGCTCATTTTAATCGTGTAATCTCTCTCTCCGTTTTTCACTCTATTATTCATATTTGTTATTTTACACGGATATCTATATTACAACCTTTAAATCTCCATATTTTTCCTATTTATTTTTATATGCTCATTCTAATCTTGTAGTTTGTAGGATTTTTCACATTCTCTCTCTCTCTCTCTCTCTCTCTCTCTCTCTCTCTCTCTCTCTCTCTCTCTCTCTCTCTCTCTCTCTCTCTCTCTTTGGCACACACAGACACACACACACACACATACAACGTTTTCATCTAACCGATTTTGAATCAACAAAAACTCCAGATTTGGAAGATAAACTTGAAATGTAAAAAATCCCAAACAATCTTTAATAATGTCTTTATAATCTGAAACAAGATTTCGGATTTTAAAATTCAAATTTAAAATTAAAAAATCTTCTAAAACTATATTTATTAATGAACTTACAATCTAAAATCAAAGCAGAAACAACTTATCTAATTTCAGTTGAACTCCTTTAAATTTCCTAATTGGTTATTAATTTTTTTTTATTTTTTGAATAAAAAATAATCTTCAGCAGTAACTTGATAATCTAAAACCAGCCAGTAACCACTTATTTAATTAGAGTCGTTCTTTCAGTTTCCTAATTGGTTATATAGTGTTTTTATTTTTTTTTATTTTTAGAAGCAAAATGACAACATATCACATATCGAACTCCTTCCAATTTCCTAATTGGCTATTTAATATTTTCTTAATTTTTTTTGAAGCAAAGTGACAACATATCACACGGCCAACTCCTTCCAGTTTCCTAATTGGCTATTTAATAATTTCTTAAGTATTTTAGAAACAGAATGATGATATATCACATGACGAACTCCTTCCAATTTCCTAATTGCTTATTTAATACTTTCTTAATTTTTCTTAATTTTTTTTAGAAGCAAAGTGATAACATATCACATGAACTCCTTCCAATTTCCTAATTAACTATTTAATATTTTCTTAATTTTTAGAAGCAAACTGATAACATATCACGTGGAAAATCCATACAGCACTAAACCTGCGGTTCCCGAATATTCCGCGGGAGTATGCCCCATCGTATGCCATAATATGCCAGTAATAACCAGTTGTGTAATATGCTCTGGGCAAACCGTAGTCCTGAATTACGCAAGATTATTGAATATGATTAGACTACGGACATACCTACTCCTCCTCCCTCCCTCAGTCCATTATACATTTACATTATGCATTGCATTACGCATAACCGTATTCATTACGCATCCCAGTCGCTTATTACATTCGACTTCGACCCCGCAATTTAGTTTTCTAATCAAACGTTAAAACGGATTCACGAAAGCCTGATGAACGCAGATGAAAGCAGAAAGGGGGAAGGAAGGAGAGAGAGAGAGAGAGAGAGAGAGAGAGAGAGAGAGAGAGAGAGAGAGAGAGAGAGAGAGACGCATCAGCAGCAGCAAGAAAAATAAGGGCAAAAACCGGGATAAAACACGTATAAAAAATATAAGGTGGGGATATTTCAGGTAAACTGCAGTAAAATCAGATCTGTGAGGGAGGGGTGAGGAGGGTGTAAGGGGTAGGGGAGGAGGGGATGATGATGGAGAGGGGTTGAGGTGGAGATGATGGACGAGGAGGGGTTGGGGTGGGGGGAGGAGAGAGAAAATGGAGAGGGGAGGAGATGATGGAAGGGGAAGAGAGGGATGTGAATTTTAGGGCTTGGAAATAGGGGGGTCAGAGGGAGGGGAGGGGAGGGGGAAGGGGAGGGAGGAGGGGCCATCAGGAACACACACCCCCCAAGTGAGGGGGTGCATGGCAAGCAAAAGGTAGTTAGAGAGATTGTGGCAGGGAGGGGTGCCCAAGTAGAGAGAGAGAGAGAGAGAGAGAGAGAGAGAGAGAGAGAGAGAGAGAGAGATATTGGTAAAAGCAACATTACAGCTAAATACAGGAGTTAATGAGAGAGGGAAACGCATTAATTACAAAGGACGCTATAATTGGGAGCAGGAGGTAATGTTGATGAACACGACGGGAGGGGGATGAAAGATGAAGATAGCTGATAGCCGCTTCAGACGCTCGCTCCTGCGGCTGCTGCTGCTGCTTCTGCCTTCTTGCTTGCCTGCTGTGCCTTATCCAGAGGTCAAGATGAATGGTAAATAAAGAAATATCGGAGAATAAACGATGGCCAATAAATACAGGGAGGAGAGACAAACGCAAGTAAACGGAAGAGCAGGAATAATGAGACCCAGTGACTTTTAAGCTTGTGTGGTCTAAAACTTGGCATAGATTTCAGTAGGACTACCTAATTTGGTAATAAATCATTAAAATTACTATCTCAATTTATGTGTTTTTACTGGTACACTATGAATGCATCAAGTAAACAAGTAAAAAATGGGCCGAAGTTTCTTCGGTGTAATTGAGTTTTCTGCACAGCGTATAATCTAGGCCACCGAAAATACATCTATCTTTCGGAGGCCTCGGTATAATGCTGTATGAGCCACGGCCCATGAAACTTTGACTACGGCCCGGTGGTGGCCTGGCCTATATCATTGCCAGACGCAGGATTATGACTAATTTCAGCCTTAAATAAAATAAAAACTACTGAGGTTAGAGGGCTGTGGTATGTTTGATGATTGGAGGGTGGGTGATCAACATACCAATCTGCAGCCCTCTAGCCTCAGTAGTTTTTAAGATCTGAGGGCGGGCAGAAAAAAGTGTGGACGGACAGACAAAGCCGGAACAATAGTTTTCTTTTCAGAAAACTAAAACACAATTTTATAAAAGGGAATTATTAAGGTATACGTTTGCCAACAAAATGAATCACTAACTATTGTTAATTTGGCTCGAATGTGTTGGGCATTTTAAGTGTTGTATGCAATGTCATTCACATTCTTCGCTTCATCCAAGTTCTTAATACTCTTTACTGGCCTTATTTGACCCAGCCTGGAATAAGAGTTTCATATTTTGATGGCTTTTCTTGTGTTCAAGCATAACCCCACCACACCTCTCTATCCTGTGCCTATTATTTTGGACCTTATTCCCTAAGGCTTAAAGGAAATTTTCTTCTTCTTTCTTTGGTTGCCTAGATGACAACACACAACAGGACCTTATACCATATTTACCCTAAATGACTATATTTTTCTCTAATGCAAAACCTCCATTAGCTATTAATTTTTTCATCTCGTGTATTTAAATTTTTGCATTATACTGTTTCTACCTTTCCTATATCTGTATGAGATGATATAAAGGATATTATTATTATTATCATTATTATTATTCAGAAGATGAAACACTATTCATATGGAACAAGCCCACCAAAGGGGCCATTGACTGGGAATTCAAGTTTCCAGATAATATGGTGCTCATTTGAAAGAAGTAACAGATGGTAAAAGGAAATACAGAAAGATGAGATCAGTTATTTAAAAAGAATAAATTACAAATTAATAAACAAATAGAAAAAAATGTAAGTAAATTATCAAAATACAAGATTTGTATTTTACAGAGTTGTGGCTCAGCCACCATCGACAGATGGTCTCTTGCTTGTCAAGGGGATCAGGGATCAATTGCGAATGTGAAAGGGTTGTTACAATGCAACTTATGAAAAATTGACAAACAGAGACCATACGTCGATGGTGGCTGAGCCACAACTCGGTATCACTGCCTCCCACACTCTTGAGTTCGTGTTACCTTAGAGTGGCTATGCACTCAAGCACGCCTTCCTTAGCTAATTATTTTTGTTAGCTTTTTATTAATATATATATATATATATATATATATATATATATATATATATATATATATATATATATATATATATATATATATATATATATATATATATATATATATATATATATATATATATATATATATATCGTGTGCGGACAATTGGCCGACAGACAATTGACCGACAGACAGTTAGCCGACAGACAATTGGCCAACAGGACAATTGGTCGATAAGACAATTGACCGACAGACAGTTAGCCGACAGACAATTGGCCGACAGGACAATTGGTCGATAATGCCTACATGAAATTTATTTAAAAAAAAAAGAAAAACATCCAAATGAAAGGAAAAAAATTCAAAGCTAAAAACATAATATTCATGGTTACTATACTATACTAAACTACTTATTTTTGAAATCATTGTACTAAACTACTTATTGTTAAGATTGGTCTGGAAAAGCATTTGAAAATAAGTGGTTTAGCATAACGATCTCAAAAGTAGTTGTTTAGCATAACGATATCAGCAATAATTGGTTTAGAATAACAATCTTAACAATAAGTAGTTTAGTATAATGATTTCAAAAATAAGTAGTTTAGTATAGTATAGTAACCATGAATATTATGTTTTTAGCTTTGAATTTTTTTCCTTTCATTTGGATGTTTTTCTTTTTTATTATCGACCAATTGTCCTGTCGGCCAATTGTCTGTCGGCTAACTGTCTGTCGGTCAATTGTCTTGTCGACCAATTGTCCTGTCGACCAATTGTCTGTCGGTTAACTGTCTGTCGGTCAATTGTCTTGTCGACCAATTGTCCTGTCGACCAATTGTCTGTCGGTTAACTGTCTGTCGGTCAATTGTCTGTCGGCTAATTGTCCGACTACCATATATATATATATATATATATATATATATATATATATATATATATATATATATATATATATATATATATATACTTTTATTCCGTATCATATCATTGGTGAGTCAGTTTATCATAGTGTCCATGGCTTAAAGAAAATACATACGTTCTTTCTGGCCAAAATACTTTAACGGAAGAGTCTAGAAAGTTTTCGTTTGTGTCAACTTCTCTTCGTCACTGTGGCCATTTCTTCTCGTTATTTAATTTATTTGAATAAACTGCGATAAATTTCAGCCCTTCAGCTTTAAATTACGTAAAAATAAGTATTCTAATATGAAAATTAACTTCACGTAGAAAGATGATGTCACCTTATGATAGGACACTAAATTTCCTTTTTTTTTTTCATTTCCTTTATAATTTGTTGTGCAATTGCTGACATAGATAACGTTAGACTATATCACTGGAAATACATTTTACTGAAGGTTTGTATAATGCTACAAAAAGTTGTGTATATCTAATACTTTTATGGGTATCTTGGTATGAAGATTCGTGAAAATGTTTATTTTTGATAAATTGTATCTCGTCATTTTGACATTTCTTTTCTATTTCCCGGTGTGTTGCTTATTGAAAGCTAGTGAAATGAATGATAACAATTCAGTTTTGCAATAGCAAAAATTTTTTAACCTTGCATGCAAAACTCTAACTTCACACAGAGCAATCAGAGTCGTAACGCTAAGCTCAAACACAGTCGGCAAAAGTTAGGTTACACTGCGATCGAGGTATATATGTTAGCCTACAGGCAGATAGCAAAACCAGGCATTTCACGAACTGCCTGAAATTTCAGGCAGATAGCGAAATGCACTTAGGGACATTTGATCGCCCGGGGGCTAGTACTAAACATGGCGAAATACATTTGACCCCCCAGGGACTAGCGCTAAACACGGCAAAATTCATTTGGCCCCCAGGGGCTAGTACTAAACACAGCAAAATACATCTGACTCCCAGGGGCTAGTATTAAGCATGGCAAAATACATTTGACCACAGGGGCTAGTACTAAACAAGGCAGAATACATTTGACCCCCAGGGGCTAGTACTAAACAAGGCAGAATACATTTGATTCCCAGGGGCTAGTATTAAACATGGCAAAATACATTTGACCCCAGGGGCTAGTACTAAACAAGGCAGAATACATTTGACCCCCAAGGGCTAGTATCAAACACACTGAAATACATTTGACCCCTCAGGGGCTAGTAATAAACACGGCAAAGTATATTTGACCCCCAGGGGCTAGTAATAAACACGGCGAAACAGCGTAGGGAGTCACTGTTTTGCCGTGTTTAGTACTAGCCCCTGGAAACACGGCAAAACAGTGTAGGTGAGTCACTGTTTCGCCGTGTTTAACTAGCCCCTGGGGGGATCAAATGTCCCAAAGTGCATTTTGCTATCTGCCTGAAATTTCAGGCAGTTAGCGAAATGCCTGGTTTCGCTATCTGCCTGTAACCTGTATACACCTGAAAAAGTAGGGCGTACATTGATGTACAAAGCACTTTATATGGTAGGATATTTAAATATCTAATGCTTTAAATTATTACATTTACTCATTTCTGGTCTTTTCATGAAGGGACGACTCAAATTATCAAATCTCTTGCATGCTACCGGAATATCCGTTCAAAAAAAAAAAAAAAATTATGCTACCGGAATATCCGTAGAAAAATTTTTTTTTTTTTTTTTTTAAAGAGGAAATACATAACTTCAGCACAAAATTCTTTGCTGGCAATAACTGAGCGCAAGAAGGTATGAATACATAATTTGTTTGCTTACGAAGTAAAAAAAAAAAAAAAAAAAAAAAAATATATATATATATATATATATATATATATATATATATATATATATATATATATATATATATATATATATGTATATATATATTGGAATGACATTGCTACAAAATGACCTTTTCTTTTTCTTTTTCCTTCACACACTGCCTGTAACTTCTACGAGAAACGAAATACATACACAATTATTTAAAAAAAAATCCCTAACCATTAGAATTGATTATTATAAAGACAAAACTGTTCAAATGTCACTATCGTTATTAGTTTTCTGTAAAAGAAAACTACCGTGCCGGCTTTATCCGTCCGTCCGCACTTTTTTCTGCCCGCAACTTTTTCTGTCCGCACTTTTCTGTCCGCCCTCAGATCTTAAAAACTACTAAGGCTAGAGGATTGCAAATTGGTGTATTGATCCTCCACCCTCCAATCATCAAACATACCAAATTGCAGCCCTCTAACCTCAGTAGTTTTTTTTTTATCTTATTTACGCTTAAAGTTAGTCATAATAGTGCTTCTGGCAACGACGCGGGACAGGCCACTAGCAGGCCGTGGTTAAAGTTTCAGGGGTCGCGGCTCATACAGCATTATACCGAGACCACCTAAAGATAGATCTGGCCTTAATTATACGATGTACAGAAAACTCGATTGCACCGAAGAAACATCGGCGCATTTTTTACTTGTTTTTCCAAGAGGTAAAACTCTCATCGTTTGTACATCCGTGTGCGTGCTTGCGCGCATGCATGCGTATGTTCGTATATCTGGCCTCCACATGAGACCCCAGCCATACTAACTGCAGCAGCCTCCCAATTTTCATAAAGTTTAAGTAAAGCGTATCATAGCGCCGGAGTCAGTCATTCGTTACCTTGTTTATGAATGTGGTATAAGGATGCGCGTGCGCATGTGCGTGCGCGTGTATGAATACACACACATACGCATGGAGGCTACGGGAAGGCCGCAGATTAGCTGTGTTGTAATGTGTGTGGGAGAACATGTTCTAAAAACTGATTAAAATATTCAGGGTGCATCAGTCATAACGATTTTGCTTGAGACCGTCAGAATATTGAATAATATACATAATTGGCGAAAAATCAAATAATATACATAGCTTAAAAAAATAATAATATAACATAACTAGAAAAATAAAATAATATGCGTAACTAGCGAAAAATCAAATAATATACATAGCTAAAAAAATAACATAAAAAATAAAATAATATAAACAACTTGTGAAAATCAAATAATATGAATATCCTGACAAAGATAAAATATCACACAAAAATAATATACACATCTTGAAAAAAAATTAAAGAAACATAAAAAATTAAAATAATATACATAACTAGCAAATTCATTCAAACAATGTACACAACTAGAGAAAAATAAAACAACATACAAAACTAGCAAAATAATTAAGATAATACGTATAACTAGCAAAAAATCAAATAATATACGTAATTAGAAAAATAATTACAATAACTAAATAACATAAGCAACTAGCAAAATTATTTGAATAACATAAGTAACTGGCAAATTTATCCAAGTAGTATGCATAACCAAAAAATATAAATCCAGTACCAGGCAAAATATAAATCCAGTACCATATATAACTAGCATAAGAAACGATACATACTTAGCAAAATAGTGCAAATAATATACTTAACTATAAAAATATGCATCAAATGCAGAAAACTAGCAAAGAAATTCAAATACTATTCACAATTGACAAAATAGCTAGCAAAAACGTTAAATGATACGCGTAACTAGCAAAAATTCAAATAATATACGTAACTAGAAAAAATCACATCTTATATATATATATATATATATATATATATATATATATATATATATATATATATATATATATATATATATACAAAAATATCAAGAATACATACTTAACTAGCAAAAAATCGAATAACAAACTAGCAAAAAATCGAATAATAAACTAGCAAAAAATCAAGAAAATATACATAACTGGCAAATATCTAACAACACATATAACTAGCAAAAAAATATACATAACTAGTATAAAATTTATGTAATATATATAAATAGAAAAATAAATCCAACAATATACATAATTAGCACAAAAACTCAATATATGGAACTAGCAAAACAATTCAAATAATAATCAACTACCAAAGTAATTTAGATAATATACATAAATAGCAGCACATAAAAAAATAAGCATAGGTAGCAAAAATCAAATAATATACATAAATAGCGAAAAAAATAACATACCTAAACAGCAAAATAATTCAAATAATATTCATAACTTGCAAAACCTAAATGTCAAGCACGAGCAAAAAATAATTCTTCCATTCTGAAAATTTCAAGTAATCAAGATAGTTAAATTACTAAAAATAATCAAAACATTTATTTATTTATTGTTTGTTGATTTTTTTTTTTTTTTTGCCTAAAGAAATTCGAATTTCCCGTAATCGATTCGCCTGGCGCCATTAGTAGTTTAGAATAGTCCAGTTGCGCATGATGGAAGCATCAAGGCAAAAAGGCCGCGCGGGGAGAGGCGCCCCCTCCGTCTTCAGCCTTCTCTCCCCCTCCCCCTCCTCCTTCTCCGCTTCCTCCTCCTCCTCCTCCTCCTCCTCCCAACCGAAGGCTGGGTGGTGCTCCCCCCGTCTCCAGCCCTTTCCCACCCCTACCCCAATCCCCCGTCCTAGCCCCTCCCTCTCCTCCTGCACCTCCTCTCCCCCCTCCTCCTCCTCCTCCTCCTCCCCACCGAAGGCTGGGTGGTGTGGTAGTGGTGTTGTTAGCCGCAAGCGGTGACTACCATAAACACCAAAACGAGTAATAGACGTCGTTAACTACACAGTCTAAGCGGTTTTGGAGCTGACCATTTCAGGTGCCTTTGACGGGGGCAACGACTGGGGAGGAGGAAAAAGAGAGAGAGAGAGAGAGAGAGAGGGGGAGAGAGAGAGAGGGGAGGAGGGAGGAGAATTTTGGGGGGATATTGGATTCGCATTACGAGGGGATACTTTAGTAGCTGTATTGGTATCGGGCCTCTTCCCCTCAAAACCCCGCGGCCATCATCCCCACCTTCCCCCTCCCTTCCTCTCCTCCACACCAACTCGCCCCTCCCTCCCTCCTCCCCTCCCTCCCCTTCCCTATCGTTAGGGGAAAAAGGGGAAGAAGTTGTTATTCCATGATGCCGTAAGGTCTAGAATGTCTTTGGGATCGCAAGCAAAATGGACTTTATGACTTCGAGGTCTTTGTGTCTCCCTCTGCCAGCCAGCCAGCCATCAGGTCACACACACAGTGTTGTACCTTGCCGTGTTATTTTCTCTAGCTGTGTCGGTCCACCTTTTTTTTTTTTCTTTTTCTTTTTTAAATACAAGTCAACATCATGTTAGGAGGGGAGAAGGAAGATAAAAGAATAGGCTGAAGAAGAACGAGGCACGAAAAAAAACTGAGAGAAATTTGCACATGTGTATGTACATGTATACGTGTATGCATATAAGTATACATATACATACATACATACATACACACACACACACACACACACACACACACACATATATATATATATATATATATATATATATATATATATATATATATATATATATATATATATATATATATATATATATATATATATATATATAACACTGTATATGCATGCACAAATTTCTCTTAGCTTTTTTTTCTCGTTCTTCTTCAATCTATTTCATCTTCCTTCTTCTGTGCATATGTGTATTTGTTTCCCCTCGTATGAATGTCTGTGTGTGTGTGTGTGTGTGTGTGTTGAGGGGGTGGGGAGAGAAGGCGTGTATCTAATGTAAAACTTAATTCGGGGAAAATGTCCCAGGGACGAGCAAAAACTCAGATTTACAATTTCAAATCAAATAGGATTACAAGGAATTTTACGACTGTTGTTCAGTTGCAAAAGCCCAGTTTTTTTCCTACATCCCCCACTCCCCTGGCTTCTAGTGATGGGGGAGGGGTGGGGTCCGTCATTCAGCGTACCCTTCTCCCTTTCCTCCTCTCTCTCTCTCTCTCTCTCTCTCTCTCTCTCTCTCTCTCTCTCTCTCTCTCCTCCTTCAGCCGCTTAGGAAAACGTATGTGCACATCGCAGTTAAGGAAACGAAGCTTCCCTTGTGACGTGAACGAAGATGCTTTTCAACATTTTAAAATATTTCGATATCCAGGAGGTAGAAGAAGAAGAAGAAGAGAGCGGGAGGGGAAATAGGAATGGAAGGGGGAGGAGGAGGAGGAGGAGGGGGGGGAGGGAGAGAAGGGAGGGGTCCGGATAACAAAAAGAATGAGGCCAAGCATATGAGATTAGACCGACTGATATGAGTCATCTTCTAAACAACATGTTCCCGACGGCCGCTGAACGAATAACTTAGAAATTGAAAATAACAAACTGGAGATCATGTGAATAACAAGTAAAAAATGCGCCGAAGTTTCTTCGGCGCAGTCGTGTTTTCTGTACATCGTATAATCAAGGCCATCGAAAATAGATATCTTTCGGTGGTCTCGATATAATGATGTATGAGCTGCGGCCCATGGAACTTTAACCATCGCCAGGTGGTGGCCTATCCTATATCGTTGACAGAAGCACGGTTATGTCTAACTTTAACCTAAAAAAAAAACTACCGAGGCTAAGTGGTTGCAATTTGGTATGTTTGATGATTGGAGGGTGGATGATAAACATACCAATTTGCAGCCTTCTAGCCTCAGTAGTTTTTAAGATCTGAGGGCGGACAGAAAAAGGGCGGACAGAAAAAAGTGCGGACAGAAAAAAGTGCGGACAGAAAAAGCACTGTCAGAATACAGTGCAGTCGGACAGACAAAGCCGGCACAATGGTTTTCTTTTACGGAAAACTAAAAATGACGTCAACTCTAAGAATAGAAACAAATCCACAAATTCCTTTCAAACGGACAGACATCAATAGTGGAGGTAAGCCGGAGCGCAAAGAATCCGGAATATCCATAATAATAATTACACGATGCAGAATATCCAAATTACCCGCCGATCAATTCGTGACTGATCGCCGCCCTTGCTAATCTTGTAATGGAAGGCAACGAATAACATCCTACGAACTGGAAAGGTTCATTGCGAGTCCTGTCGTTATCCTGTAATATGGAAATTTACAAATAATAATAATAATAATAATAATAATAATAATAATAATAATAATAATAATAATAAATGGAAATGAAAGAAACGGTCGTTTAAAGTGATAATAAAACAATGACAATAAAACAATACAAATATAAAATTTAATAATAATAATAATAATAATAATAATAATAATAATAATAATAATAATAAAAATAATAATAATAATAAAAGGAAAGGAAGGACGCTGTTGGTTAAAATAATTCAGCAATATAGCAAGACAATAATGAATTCAAAACAATGCAAATAATAATAATAATAATAATAATAATAATAATAATAATAATAATAATAACAAATGGAAAAGAAACACACGGTCGTTTAAAAGAATTCAAGATATAATATAGCAAGACAATGTCGAATTCAGAATATTGCAAATAAAAATTTTAATATGAATACCTCGAAGAGGAATCATCAGTTACTTCGTGCACCATGATGAGATATTTCTTCATTTATTATTTTTTTTTTTCAACCTTCATTGTCCGCTCATCTCTCTTCATCTCCCTTCTGTCACCTCAGCGG
>NC_089784.1:33018069-33020569 GCF_040412425.1 Macrobrachium rosenbergii
AACTTTAAAAAAATATAAATGAAAGGCATTTATATAATAAGTAGAATGTAAGAGGCCAGACACGGGGAGAATGCGTACACATATAATGTGTATATATGTGTGTGCCTGTATATATATAATTATATATATAATTATATATATATATATATATATATATATATATATATAAATATATATATATATATATATATATATATAGATATATAATATATAATATACATATAAATAAATAAATATAATACACAGACACACAGACACACACACACACACATATATATATATATATATATATATATATATATATATATATATATATATATATATATATATATATATATATATATATATATATATACGAGAGAGCACTGTTACTCACGATAAGGAAAAAATTAGACTTTCAATTTTAACGCTGTGTCCGATTTTAGAAGCAAATTTTATGAAGAAATTATCAAACTGAAGGAATTAAAAATATCAACTTACGAGTTTTCAAGGTCTCTAGGATATTAAATATCCTAGATTTTAATAGTTGCACATACTCGATATTCTTGAAAATGTTTAGAATATACAGAGAATATGCATAAACCAAGGAAATGATGTGATGAATATTTGCCGGTATTGGTTTAGATTTCAGACAGACAGCATTCGTGGAAAGGAATGGAATATAGGGTTTAGGCCAAAGGCCAAGCACTGGGACCTATGAGGTCATTCAGCGCTGGAAAGGAAACTAGCAGTAAAAGGGTTGAAAAAAGGCGTAACAGGAGGAAAACCTCGCAGATGCACTACGAAATAATTGTTAGGAGAGGGTGGATAGCGAGACGGAAGAAAGATAATATGAATGGAGGTACAGTAAAAGGTATGAAAGGGGTTGCAGCTAGGGGCCGAAAGAGTGCTGCAAAAAACCTTTAGTATTGCCTACAGTGCACCCCGTGAGGTGCACTAATGGCGCTATCCCCCGTGGGTCAGGTACAGTGATAAAAAGAAAAACTTAGAGAATATGTCTCTTAATAAAAACAAACGAACATAGTATAAAACTCATTAGTCTGAAGAACTAGATCACTGGTTCTCAACCTGGGGGGAGGGGGCGGGGGCGTCAGCAATTTCTGGGGGGGCGGGGCCGCAAACCTTAGGAAAAAATAAAAAATTCTCTAGTTGTCTTCATTATTCTGTTAACAAGAGTGGGGAACTAATATTCAGAAGTTATGAAAAATGCACAAGAATCAATAAAAAAAAACCCTTCTTTCTCTTCATTTTTCATTTTCCTTTAAATCTGGGAGGGAATTTTACTCATGGATGCAAGGGGGTCGTGGAGGGAAGGACCATCTCTCAGAGGGGCGTGGTAATAAAAAGGTTAAGAACCACTGAACTGGTTAAACCTAAAATCAAATGGATTGAAACCAGAAATAATTTATTTTTCCATGTTTGCCCTGAAAGCTTATATTACAGTGGTACTTAACCTTTTTCAATGTATGCACCCCTTTCAAATCAGCAGTCAGTTCTCGCACCCCCTGAATTGCTGAAATAAAAAAAAACACTAAAATAATTATAATAATAATAATAATAATAATAATAATAATAATAATAATAATAATAATAATTATTATTATTATTATTATTATTATTATTATTATTATTATTATTATTACTATTATCATTATTATTATTATTATTATTATTATTATTATTATTATTATTATTATTATTATTATTATTATTATTGTTGTTGTTGTTGTTGTTGTTGTTATTTTTATTCTATTTTATTTTTATTTTTTGCAGAAAAAAAATAACATGCTTATATAATAATATATTTTGCTTTAATTATTCACAGCCATCCTCGCACCCCTTAGGAACCGGCTTCGCACCCAGCACACCCCTGGTTAAGAACCACTGGCTTATAACTTTGTCCCAAAAGGATTAAAGGAAAGAAGGAAAAAAACGGGCAATCCAAAGGTTTCCCCACATTTGTTGGTCTTGAAGGAAATCACGTCTCGCTGGAGTAACAAATAACACGGCAATAAATTTGGGAAACGAAAAGCAGCAGCCACCGAAGCCGAGGACAATAATTCAATAAGAAATTAAGAAGAAAAAGATACAGGTCTGTATTACCTGTTAATTGAGGTGGTGGTCTGCTATGCATCGAACTGAAAGAGCTTGAAACGTAATTATTTGTTTGGAGACAATTGCTGGTCGAAGAATATATAATTATATGTATATATACATATATATATATATGTGTGTGTATAAATACATACATACATACATATATATATATATATCTATATTTATAAATATTACTGCTGTTCGCCCTCGATGTATTTAGGTGTAGGAATATGAGACAGATGGTGTCCGTGCATAGGCTGGGCAGTTCAAAGAAACAAAATATGCTATGGCATTAGGGACCTAAGCCTCAGAGAGGGTTTACACTCAATGACCCCTAGTAATGGTGGCCTTAACCTATCTTTCCCTCTCTTCTATGCATTCGGCGATGCCTTTGTCAAGGTCG
>NC_089784.1:33028069-33030569 GCF_040412425.1 Macrobrachium rosenbergii
ATAATAATAATAATAATAATAATAATAATAATAATAATAATAATAATAATAATAATAATAATACCAAAAACCTGTTTGCTGCTTTATTAACTCAATAAAGCTGTTATATGGCTTCAAAATTCTCCAAAATGCTCACAGATTTTCATAAACCATCATCATTTTGATACCTGGGACGTCCCATTAACCTTCGAACTGTGAAATTGAATATTCCTGACTTTCAAGGTCATTTGGTTAGTCTCGTTTCTCTTAGTCACTGACTCTTTTGTTCAAAGGTTGGAACATTTCTGCCCTAAAATGGAAGACTGCCGTATCTAAAAAGAATACAGTACAGAAAAATGGTAGATACTCCCTTGCCTTACTACTGATTTGGCAGACACTACAAATGGGACCCCTAAATACTCGTGGAAAGCATTAAAGAACCATTCTGAAACTGCAGGAACTTGTGCATTTTATGTTTCGCGCACCCAATAGGTGGGTGGCTTATCTCAATTTCAAAAATTTTGCGGATACCGCAGTTTTCCATTTTAGGGCAGATTTGTAGATCAGGCGACAAGGTGACTACTGAGGGTTTTATGCTAACGTGGCAGCCGATCGAGACTACAGGTCTACCCCAAAGCCAAATCAAAAGTCCTTCAAAAGAAGGCATCGTGCTTACCCCATACAAAAATGGGAAAAAAGCACGTTAAAAGAAGAAGAAGACACTGAAGAGTTATAAAAAAAACTATATAGAAAGTATTTTTATAACTTTGACGACAACTGACCCTTGTCACAGAAATAGGGCGAGTGAGAATTAAACAGAAGAAGAAATTAAAATATTTATTTAACATTCTTATATTCAGATTTTATATCTATTTAACTTCAAAACATAAAATAAAACCAAAGTGTGTGAACTTCCATAGGTGTAGCAATGTAACCTTTCACATATTCATAATTAATGCCTTTCACTTGCAAAAGTAATGAATGTAACTTAAAATGAATTAATGGCACGGCCTCGCAGATGGTTTAGTAACTTTCGTTACTTATCGGAATTTAACACAGGTGGTTGAGTAACTTTCGTTACTTATCGGAATTTAACACAGGTGGTTGAGTAACTTTCGTTACTTATCGGAATTTAACACAGGTGGCTGAGTAACTTTCACTACTCATCGGAAGTTAACACAGATAATTAAGTAACTTTCATTGCGTACTGGAAGTTAACACAGACAGTTAAGTAACTTTCATTACTTATTGGAAGTTAACACAGATGGTTGAGTATCTTTCATTACTTATCAGAAGTTAACACAGATGGTTAGGTAACTTTCATTACTTATCGGAGGTTAAAACAGATAGTTAAGTAACTTTCATTACTTATCGGAAGTTAACACAGATGGTTAGGTAACTTTCATTACTTATCGAAAGTTTACACATATGATTGAGTAACTTTTATTACTTATCGGAACTTAACACAGATGGTTGAGTAAATTTTACTACTTATCGGAGTTTAACACAGATGGTTAAGTAAATTTCATTACTTAGTGGAATTTAACACAGACGGTTGAGTAACCTTCACTACTTATCGGAATTTTAACACAGACGGTTGAATAACTCTCATCACTTATCGGAATTTAACACAGATGGTTGAGTAACTTTCATTACTTATCAGAAGTTAACACAGATGGTTGAGTAACTTTCATCATTTATTGGAAGTTAACACTTGAGTAACTTTCATTACTTATTGGAAGTTAACACAGACAATTGAGTAACTTTCATTACTTATCGGAATTTAACGCAGATGGTTGAGCAAATTTCATTACTTGCCGGAATTTAACACAGATGGTTGAGTAACTTTCATTACTTATTGGAATTTACCACAGATAGTTGAGTAACTTTGGTTACTTATTAGAATTTAACACAGATGATTAAGTAACTTTCATTACTTATCGGAAGTTAACACAGATGGCTGAGTAACTTTCATTTCTTACTGGAAGTTAACACAGATGGTTGAGTAACTTTCATTACTTGTCAGAACTTCACACAGAGATGGCTGAATAGCTTTCATTACTTACCAGAAGTTAACACAGAGGTTGAGTAACTTTCATTACTTATTGGAAGTTAATAAATATGGTTAAGTAACTTTCATTACTTATCTGAAGTTAACACAGATGGTTGAATAACTTTCATTACTTATTGGAATTGGTACAGATGGTTGAGTAACTTTCATTACTTATCAAAAGTTAATGCATATGGTTGAGTAACTTTCACTACTTATCAGAAGTTAACACGGACAGTTGAGTAACTTTCATTACTTACTGGAGTTTAACACAGATGGTTAAGTAACTTTCATTTATCGGAATTTAACAAAGATGATTAAGTAACTTTCATTACTTATCAGAGTTAACACAGATGGTTAAGTAACTTTCATTACTTATTGGAAGTTAACAAATATGGTTGAGTAACTTTCATTACTTATGGGAATTTAACACAGCTGGTTGAGTAATTTTCATTACTTATTGGAAGTTAA
>NC_089784.1:33038069-33048069 GCF_040412425.1 Macrobrachium rosenbergii
CTCCCTCTTCAAGGGAGCTATTCCGAATTCTTCCAGGGGAGAGAATTCCTAAAAATCTAAGAGGAGGAGGAGGACGAGGAAGAGGAGGAGGAAGAGGAGGAGGAGGAGGAGGAGGGAGAAGAACTTATATGCTACGAGATAAAATGTAATTAATTCAGCGCCTGCCGGTAGCTATTCCGAAAGGCCAGAGATTATAATACTAATTGAGTCATTACACCAAGGTTATTATAACGTCTCCCAGGGAAAAAGAAGTTTTTCGGGAGGGGGGCGGAGGGCCAAGGGCGGGCCAAGGCAGCAGTTGAGGACTCCAAGAAAAAGGAGGCATTCGAGAACGAAAGTATTCGCGCTTCAAGAATTGGAAAAAAGTAAAAAAAAAAGAGATAAAAATTCTCTCGAAGAAAAGAGATTCGACATATATTTGAATACTAATCATACTTACACTAAAATTCGGAGGCTGATGGTGTCATTTGCTTTATAAAACAGGCCCATTAATTTGGGAGGGAAACGGGATTAATAGTAATCCAATTACCACTAAACCGTCAAAATGATTATATCTCCCCGGTTTATAAACCCTTCCTTACGTCGCCTAAAGGAAAAAAGGAGGCTGTTTGGGGGCCGTGGGGAGGGGTAGTAGGGGATATTAAGAGGTGGGAGGTGAAGTCTCTAATAGGTCAGGAGAGGGTAGGTGGGGAGGTTCTCTAAGCCACGGGGGTACCAGGAGGTAGGAGGTGGGAGGTGAAGTCTCTAATAGGTCATGAGGGGCTAGTGGCGGGGAGGGAAGGTTCCTCTAGTTCACCGGGGCATCAGGAGGTAGGAGGTGGGATGTGAGGTCTCTAATAGGTCAGGAGAGGGTAGGTTGGGGGGGGGACGTTCCTCTAAGTCTCAGGGGGTATCGAGAGGAAGGTCAGGAGAGGGTAGAGTAGGAGGGGGTGTTCCTCTAGGTGAGGTCTCTAATAGGTCAGGAGAGGGTAGGTGGGGGGGAGGTTCCTCTAAGCCACGGGGGGTATCGAGAGGTAGGTCAGGAGAGGGTAGAGTAGGAGGGGGGGTGTGCTCCTCTAGGTGAGGTCTCCAATAGGTCAGGAGAAGGTAGGTGGGGGTTCCTCTAGTCACGGCGGTATCAGGAGGTGGGAGGTGAATTCTTTAATAGGTCAAGAAAGGGTAGTTGGGGGGGTTACTTTAGGTCACAGGGGTATCAGGAGACAGGATGGGTGGGAGGAGAGGTCTCTAATAGGTCAGGAAAGGGTAGAGTAGGAGGGGTTCCTCTAAGAGGTCATAGGGGTGGGGTAGAGGGTCCTCTAGGAGGTCAGAGGGGTGGGGGCTCCTTTAGGAGGTCATGGGGGTGTGGGGGTTCCTCTAAGAGGTCATGGGGTGTGAGAAGATGGGTAGGAAGAAGGGGGTTCCTCTAGGTCTAGGAGGTTACATGGGGTGGGGCGTGGGTTCCCCTAGAAGGTTGTGGGGTAGGGTGTGGGGGTGGGGTTCCTCTAGAAGGTCGTAGGGTAGGGTGTGGGAAGATGGGTAGGAAGAGGGGGGTGGTTCCTCTAGGACGTCACAGGGGGTGAGAGGGGTGGGGGTTCCTCTAGAAGGTCGTAGGGTAGGGTGTGGGGAGATGGGTAGGAAGAGGAGGGAGTTCCTCTAGGAGGTCATGGGGGTTGCGGGGGGGTTGGTTTCCTCTAGAAGGTCGTGGGGTAGGGTGGGTGTGGGGACACGGGTAGGGTAGGGGTACAGGAACAGCAGCAGAGGTTATAAGAAACTCATTTAAGAAGAAACCCTCTCACACTATTTTCCCCTTTTATGACGCGTTTCAATTCTGCGTCCAAAGGCGTCCGAGAAACAACCAATAGTCATTATCGTCGGCCTTAATTAGATGGAGAGTTCAAAGGGCTTAAAAAAGTCGATCCCAAAAGCGGCATCTCCGTCGGCGGAATGGGATTAGTGCCGGAGAAAATGTGGCTCTCTCCTGCCCCCTGGAGGATTCTGAGCTCCCTCTCCCTCTCTCTCTCTCTCTCTCACACACACAAAAACATACACACACACACACACACAGTGCCTGCTTCTGATGCTGATGCTGGTGCTAGTGCTTCTTCTAATTCTTTTTCTTCTTAGCCTACTTCTCCTCCTCCTCCTCCTCCTCCTCCTTCTTCTTCTTCTTCTTCTTCTTCTTCTTCTTCTTCTTCTTCTTCTTCTTCTTCTCCATTTTTTCGCATTCTTCTTCCTCTCCTGCTGCTTCTGCTTCTGCTGATTCTTCTACCTAGCCTTCCCCCTCTTCCCTTTCTCCTTCTCCTCCCCCTTCCTCTCCTACTACTGCTTCTGCTGGTACTGCTGCCGCCGGTGGTCCTAACCCTTCAGCTATTCACTCGGAAGCGGAGGAGCAGAAAGCGAATAGGAGCAAGGACAAGAGAAAACAGAAAATAGAAAAAGGGTTAAGAGACGGAACGAGTGCCCAGTGAGATTGAAAGACAAGACCAGAGGAGGTCGCCGTAAGAAAGCGGGGGCTGAATCCTATCGAGATGATTAAGTTCCTCTTGTGTAGGATGCTGAAGGAATGAAGTTGGGGGTGGGGGGTGGACGCGCCGGGGATGGAGGATGGCTGAGAGGATGGGGAGGGGAGGGGGGTATGGTGAAGGCCTTAATATAATGACAACACTGTAAAAAGATATTAAACGAGTTTGCATGTAGGCTGAAATGAATATTACCAAATAGATCAGCCAGTGCCTGCCTTACCTACGTTCAAGCGAAGATGTAATGCATTACTACCCTAATGCAATTCTTCTTGTATTTAACATTTGAGGTTTATTTTCATCTATTTATTAATTTGTTAATTTATTTTTCTCTTTTTTAATAAGCGATTTCTGCCTTCTTCCTGTATTTCCCATTGACTTCTGTTACTTCTTTCTAATGAACACCATATTCTTTGGAAGCTTGAATTTCAAGTCAATGGTGGACTTGTCACATATAAATATGGTTTATCTTTAGAATAATAACGACGTATACTGATTTCCGTCATGGCTGAAGGTAATTACACCTTAATAGTTTTTAAGTGTGCCTTAATGCAGAATAACTATCAGTCAAAACAACTGAGACTGATAAAGAAAAAAATATGAAAACAACGTTTTTGGAACCTATTTATGCAGATTTCAAGAACGTCGTACCCGAAAAAATTTTAAGGAATACATAATTGATTTTTTCACATATGAGACGTTTATTTTTTTTTTTATTTTGGACAAAACATAAAAAAAAAAAAATTAATATCAGGGTTTTGATGATTTTTTGTAAAAAAAACGCGTTTGTATAAATTTATGTTATTTACATAAAGCAATGTAAATTTTGTCAGTAAACGAAACTAGACTATGCATCTTTACACTCATACATAAACTGTATATACATATTCATATACTCAAGTACATGTGTGCATATGGACTTTTACAAAGGAAGTTTGTCACGTGTGGAAATATATATATATATATATATATATATATATATATATATATATATATATATATATATATATATATATATATATATATATATATATATATATATATATATATATATATATATATATATATATATATATATATATACTTATATATATATATATATATATATATATATATATATATATATATATATATATATATATATATATATATATATATATATATATATATATATATATATATATATATATATATATATATATATGTCCTGCTCAGTTCAATAATCCTATGCCGACAGCTGTTCCAGCCATTAACTCAGGGTAATGTTGATTTTACAGAGTACAATGCTTATGTTATGCAAAATGAACCGTATAATCTGACCTTTTCTCTGTTAATTATTAGGTCAAATACGTTTCCTTGAAAGATATATATATATATATATATATATATATATATATATATATACATATATATATATATATATATATATATATATATATATATATATATATATATATTGTATATAATGTCCAATAACTTACACACAATACAAGATGACAATTCATTGGCATCATAACGGTGCACACATTCACGCTTTCAGAGCCAAGTAAAAAAAAAGGTACTTCATTACTTTTCCTAAATTTCTTAACATTTTTAATAGGTGATGAAAGCATGCACATATATAATCGCACATAATATATATATATATATATATATATATATATATATATATATATATATATATATATATATATATATATATATATATATATATATATATATACAATATATATATATATATATATATATATATATATATATATATATATATATTATATATTATATACATTATATATATATATATATATATATATATATATATATATATATATATATATATATATATATATATATATATTTTATATATATAATGCGTTTATAAATAAACCTTTAAGTCAATTACGCTGCTAATCAAGATATTATACCTCATACCTCTTCAAGTGAATATTTCCATCCTGTGTTTTGAATAAACGGAAGAAAGTACGATTGAGGCTATAGACATGAATAAGCTTCATGACACCAAGTAAAGGATACTTCAGGATGATAGATCGACATACATAGAGAGAGAGAGAGAGAGAGAGAGAGAGAGAGAGAGAGAGAGAGAGAGAGAGAAAACGGCGACGACGTATAAAGGTAGAAACTTTTATATTGGAAGATAAAGGGGCGGGCTAACGGCGAATAAGGAGGCAGAAAAGAATGCGGAGAACGATAATTAAAGGAAAGTGTTATGGTCATGGGAAAGACGTGACTCGGAGCGAAAAAGGACGGAAAGTGAAGGAAAAAAAGGGTTGTAAAGAAACGTCATGATATCAAATATTAATCAGCGGCATAGTTTTCATGGCCTTGCACTGAACGAAAAAATGAGTTACTTCTGTCAGAGGAGAGAGAGAGAGAGAGAGAGAGAGAGAGAGAGAGAGAGAGAGAGAGAGAGAGAGAGAGAGAGTGTTTGTGAGAAGCCTCAGTTATTATTATTATTATTATTATTATTATTATTATTATTATTATTATTATTATTATTATTATTATTCTGAAGATGAACCCCATTCCCATGGAACAAGCCCACCAAAGGGGCCACTGACATGAAATTCAAGCTTCCAAAGAGTATTATGGTGTTCATTTGAAAGAAGTGACAGATGGTAACAGGAAATACAGAAAGAAGAGATCAGTCACTAGAAAATAAAAAAAAATTAACAAACTAATAACATATAGATAAAAATAAGTAAAATATTAAAATACACTGAAAATTGTTGTAGGGTAGTAATGCTTTGAATCTTAGCTTGCACAAAATCCTCAATTTGAAACTTCACGGGAAAAAAATGACTGATAAAGGTTATTATCAACAATATTAAATGATTACTCCGTCCGTTGCATGATGCTGAATTGTAACAAACTTTGCTTATTTTCTTCGACCATTCATAAGGACATTGGACAGCCATGAAGATTTACCGCACTCTAGTGTTAGACCTACATTTACACCAAACCAGTCACCCTACCAACTACCAACTGCATATCCGAACACACGCTTTGCTTACGACATTAAAACTTTCAACTAATCCCAGTAACATTTTCTATACTGAACATCCAGAACACCTTCCATGTACCCTCTCTCTCTCCATTTTGATATGAGTTTTTTCTAGGTCCCCGGCCAAGCACTGGGACCTATGAGGTCATTCAGCGCTGAAACGGATACTAACAGTTAAAGGTTTGGAAGGCGTATTAGGAGGAAAGCCTCAAAGTAGTTGCACTATCAATCTATTGTTAGAAGAGGGTGGAAAGTACGATGGAAAAAAGAGAATGTGAAAGGAGGTACAGTAAAAGGAACGAAAGTGGTTGCAGCTAGGGGCCGAAGGCACGCTGCGAAGAACCTTAAGTAACGCCTACAGTTCACCGCATGAGGTGCACTTGTGGCACGACCCCCCTGCGGGAGACATTCCTGTTGGCTACACACACACACACACACACACACACACACACACACACACACACACACACCATCTTCTTTGTTTAAACTCACACTGCTCTACCCCTTTCAATTCCTTTGTCATCCATCATACAACCTCAGTGAAACGCTTACCATAAGCAACCCAAGGACTACTAAGATAGTTTGTGCACCTATAATTCTTATAGTTGCATATCTCATCGTAATCTTCATACAATGGGACAATTATTTTTCTCGCCCATTCCTTCAGAACCTTTTCCTCATCCAGACAAATACACTGGAAGTTACTTAAAAAAAAACTGACGCAACCATACTACAGCACCTCACACTTATATCCTTGTAAATCCTGGTGTCTTTCCATCTACGCCTTTAATTTCTGTCTTTAACCCTAACCCAGTTTTATTCATTTTCCTCTTATACGCTCTTCTGGCTTCCTCTTAAAAACTCATTTGTTAGTTTTCTGTAAAAGTAAACTATTGTGCCGGCTTTGTCCGTCCGTTCGAACTTTTTCTGTCCGCACTTTTTCTTTCCGCCCTCACATATTCAAAACCACTGACGCTAGAGGGCTGTAAATCGGTATGTTGATCATCCACCCTCCAATCATCAAACGTACCAAGTTGCAGCCCTCTAGCCTCAGTAGTTTTTATTTTATTCAAGGTTAAAGTTAGCCATAATCGTGTTTCTGGCAACGATATAGGATAGGCCACCATCCGGCCGTGGTTAAAGTTTCATGGGCCGCGGCTCATACAGCATTATAACGAGACCACCGAAAGATAATAAATTTTCGGTGGCCATGATTATACGATGCATTTTTTACGTATTTTAATTAAGTCTACAGTAATATTTCCGCCCTTCTTATCCATCTTAAACTTATACCTATCTTACCTTTCACTTCAATTAAATAATGACCATACATACTCCAGCTACTCCCTTTCTCATCATTACTTAAGTCAACTTTCTCTTAAGTTCAAACTTACATATCTGAGTATTAACAAACGGTCGGCAAGACAGCGAACATATCCAAGCTGAATATGTAGTAATTTTTATGAAGTTGAGCTGAGACGTGTCAGAATAGAACCAGTTACTTGAGTGGGTGATGAAATAGATGTTAAGGAAAAAATAAAGTCAGCATAAGAGTTCATAATGAAGTAGGCTTATCAACGACTTAGCAGAGACTTCAGGCCTATCTGTACCTAACATGACTTCTTGCAAGGTATCACCTGCCCTAATTGGGAAGTCAGGTCATGATGGAGCCATTAACGACTCCTGGAGCCACAGAGAGCGAGAGAGAGAGAGAGAGGGAGCGAACAAGACGACTTTTAACCCGCGTTGCTGTGGAGAGGAACAAAGCGTGGGACACTTACCATGAAGTGCGAGTGGGAGAGGGAAAGAGGGGGAGAGAGACAAAAAACGGGGGGAGGGGGGGGAGGAGGGAAGGAAGGGGTAGCAGAAAAAAAAACACACAAAAGAAATACCAAAAAAGGCCTAAGCAAGCGGCGTTTTTTACGCATGACGAGACTCGAGAAGTTCAAAATTGGAAAAGATTGTTGGGAGAAGAGAAAGCGAAAAATGTATATATATACAAAGAGAGAGAGAGAGAGAGAGAGAGAGAGAGAGAGAGAGAGAGAGAGAGAGAGAGAGAGAGAGAGGGGGGAAATATATTGTAATAAAAAGAGCCAAAGAGGTTTTGCATTGGAAGGGGAGACGGTTTATGTTAGAACTCAAAAATGGTCCGCTTGTGAGGTAAAAATGGAGGCTGTGCTTTGAGTGCCGACGGAATAGTTGCAAAAGTGAAATGGGGGATGAAAAGAAACAAGAGAGAGAGAGAGAGAGAGAGAGAGAGAGAGAGAGAGAGAGAGAGAGAGAGAGAGAGAGAGAAACTGCCAGATACATACATAACAGATAGCAAAATAGAGAGGTACAGATGAAAGCCACGTAAGGATACATGAATATTCAGGACACAAACAGTCACATACACCCACTAGGTAACAGACAAGTGTAGAGTGAATCTCAACCACCGGGCTAGATATTAAAAACGTAGTGAGAAATAGTTAAGGAGATGCAACAAATTCATTTTTAAAATAAAGGAAATATACACAGAAATAAAACTTTTGCATTTTGTAATATATGCTGTATATATACATACACACATATATAAATATATATATATATATATATATATATATATATATATATATATATATATATATATATATATATATATATATATATATATATATATATATATATATTATATATATATATATATATATATATATATATATATATATATATATGTGTGTGTGTGTGTGTGTGTGTGTGTATGTGTGCGTATATATATATGAAATTATACATGCATATTTATAATATATATATATATATATATATATATATATATATATATATATATATATATATATATATATATATATATTACGTATATATTATAAATATACATGTATAATTTTATATATATATACATATATATATATATATACAGATAGATAGACAGATAGATAGAAAATAGATAAACATGTGTATGTGTGTGTGTAGAAAGAGAGAAAGAGAGAGACAGACAGAGAAAATAAACACTAGAAAATAATGCTATACAAAAAAAAAAACATTGGGAATATCAACTGATCCAGACAAGCATACTAATAGCCAAATAGACATCTATACGAAACCCCTATACACAAGATGATACCAATAAAATGGCGAAATGAAAAGAGAAGAGACACGTATTCAAATAACGGGGGAACAGAGAGAGCAAGAGAGAGAGAGAAAGAACGAAAGGACTCGGACAGATAGACAGACAGCGAGAAAGAGAAAGGTGCGAAAAAGGATAAGAAAAAAAATATTGGAGAGAACGAATGCTAGAGAGAGAGAGAGAGAGAGAGAGAGAGAGAGAGAGAGAGAGAGAGAGAGAGAGAGAGAGAGGATTCGGACAGATAGACATACAGCGAGAAAGAGAAAGCTGCGAGAAAGGATAAGAAAAAATATTGGAGAGAACGAACGCTAGAGAGAGAGAGAGAGAGAGAGAGAGAGAGAGAGAGAGAGAGAGAGAGAGAGAGAGAGAGAGAGAGAGAGACTCGGACAGACAGACGACAGCGAGAAAGAGGAAAGGTGCGAGAAAGGATAAGAAAAAAAAATATTGGAGAAAACGAGAGAGAGAGAGAGAGAGAGAGAGAGAGAGAGAGAGAGAGAGAGAGAGAGTATACCTTAGTTTAACCAGACCACTGAGCTGATTAACAGCTCTCCTAAGGCTGGCCCGAAGGATTAGATTTATTTTACGTGGCTAAGAACCAATTGGTTACCTAGCAACGGGACCTACAGCTTATTGTGGAATCCGAACCACATTATAGCGAGAAATTAATTTCAATTACCAGAAACAGATTCCTCTTATTCTTCATTAGCCGGTCGGAGATCTGAACTCCCGGCCAGCAGAGTGGTAGCTGAGAACGGAACCCACCACCCAACGAGGAACTGAGAGAGAGAGAGAGAGAGAGAGAGAGAGAGAGAGAGAAAACGAAGGGACTCGGACAAACAGACAGACAGCGAGAGAGAGGAAAGGTGCGAGAAAGGATGAGAAAAAAAAAATATTGGAGAGAACGAATGCTAGAGAGAGAGAGAGAGAGAGAGAGAGAGAGAGAGAGAGAGAAAACGAAAGGTCTCGGACAGACAGACAGACAGCGATAAAGAGGGAAGGTGCGAGAAAGGATACGAAAAAAATATATTGGAGAGAACGAATGCTATACAGAGAGAGAGAGAGAGAACGAAAGGACTCGGACAGACAGACAGGCAGCGAGAAAGAGGAAAGGTGCGAGAAAGGATAAGGAAAAAAATATTTGAGAGAACGAACTCTAGAGAGAGAGAGAGAGAGAGAGAGAGAGAGAGAGAGAGAGAGAGAGAGAGAGAAAACGAAAACACTCGGGCAGACAGACAGACAGGCAGCGTGAAAGAGGAAAGGTGCGAGAAAGGATAAAGAAAAAAATATTTGAGAGAACGAACTCTAGAGAGAGAGAGAGAGAGAGAGAGAGAGAGAGAGAGAGAGAGAGAGAGAGAG
>NC_089784.1:33055569-33085569 GCF_040412425.1 Macrobrachium rosenbergii
CCTCAGTAGTTTTTAAGATCTGAGGGCGGAGAGAAAAAATGCGGGCAGAAAAAGTACGGACAGAAAAAATGCGGACGGACAGTCAAAACCGGCACAATAGTTTTCTTTTCAGAAAAATAAAATTACGGCATATTTAGAAGTTATTAACGAGTTATCCATTTAAATCTAAAGGCTTTCCAAAAGCAATGTTTAGTTAAAAAAAAAACACTAAAGTTTCGATAAGTTTTCAACCAAGAATACATTGACTTTAGAAAACCATATGTATTTACCTGGGGGTTCTGTGACCTCAAAGAGGTATCAAGTAAAATCATCTCATGCATTACCTAGAAAAAATGCAGTGAAATAATAATAATAATAATAATAATAATAATAATAATAATAATAATAATAATAATAATAATAATAATAATAATAATAATAAAACCTCCATTTTATTCTTGTAATGTACTGCAAATGGAAATGATTTTAAAAACTCCATTACTTTGAAAAAAAAAAAAAAAAAATAATAATAATAATAATAATAATAATAATAATAATAATAATAATAATAATAATATTAGGGAGGAGACCTTCTCTGAGGGCAGTTGCATTAAAAATTAGCTGTTTCCACGGCATTTAATTTATACATTCTCTATTCTTCATATAATCTTTTTTTTCCTTCAGCTACAGGCTGAAGGAAAAAGATAATAAGAAGAATAGAGAGGACTGTATAAATCAAATGCTGTGGAAGCAGCTATAATAATAATAATAATAATAATAATAATAATAATAATAATAATAATAATAATAATAATAATAATAATAATAATAATAATAATAATAATTAGAAATAAATGCCCCAAATGTATTCTTTTATAACATATTTATTATCTAATTCAGAAATCTGCACTGCATTACTGCCATAAATAATAGATTTATTTTCTAAATAATAATAATAATATAGTTAACAATAATATTTTCAAAACATCAGTATTAAGGAGCCAGCTTTATAAAATTCCAGCGGCTGCAAATACATATGCAGTCAGTCCTATCATCACCATCATCATCATCATCATCATCCTACGTTGAAAACAGACCCTAAAAAAATTATTAAAAATAAAAAGGATTTCGAAAGCTGACCTCTCCCAAGTGTCTTAAGGGGGGTCATCCTTATTGGCTCTGACCCGGGCATAATACGGTGATGCCTCATTACCCCTTCTTGGGGTATGTGTTGACGAGCATTTACTGCCCGGGTACACGTAACGCCGCCCCTCACGCCACCTCGTAAATTCGCTAGGGGGGCGGAGCCTCGGTCTGAGGTGTAAGGCGCGAGGCCTTTGCAAGGAGAGGCTTCAGAGGCTCTCCTTAAGGAATAACCGATGGCCGAATTTATAGCTTAGATATGAAGTGTCGGCGAGGGCGTGTGTAGAGAGGTTCTAAGCAGCAGCAGCAGCCGTGTAGTAAAGAGTCGTCTAAACGCTTCTCAAGTAGATGATAAAAGGAAGAAGGAAATAAAAATGCTCCTTTCGAAAAGCAGATGAGATGGAGAAGGCCGCCGGACTTACTACTGCCTGATGGTGCTGTCGGTGAAGAAAGGCTTCGGCGGCTACCGCCGCCTACTCGCTGCAAGAAGAAGGATAAGAAGAGGAGGAGGAGGAGGAGGAGGAGGAGGAGGTGGTGATGGTGGTGAAGGAGAAGGAGGAAAAGAAGAAGAAGAAGAGGAGGTGGAGGAGAAGGAAGAAGAAGAAGAAGAAGAAGGAGACGGAGAAGAGGAGAAGGAGGAGGAGGTGAAGGACGAGGAGGAAAGAGAGATGAAGGAGGAGGAGGAGGAAGAAGAGGTGGTGGTGAAGAAGAAGAATAACATGAGGAGGAGGAGGAGGAGGAGGAGTAGAAAAAGGGGAGGCGGAGGAGGAGAAAAAGTGAAGGCGGAGAAGGAGGAGAAAAAGTGGAGGCGGAGGAGGAGGAATAAAAGAGGAGGTGGAGGAGGAAGCAGGAGGAAGAGGAGGATAAAGAAAACGAGGAAAAGGAAAAAACAGGAGGAGGTGGAAGAGGAGGTCGAGAAGAAGAAGAAGATAAGGAGGAGGGAAGGGGACGAGTGCACGTCACATATTTCCCGATGTTTATGAAGGCACGAGGGCCATTCTGATTTTCATGGCAAACCCTTATAGGAATATCAAATGAGGTGGATTAATCTTTTTATACTTCCCATTAATCGTCTCAGTAAAAGCCCGAGTAGAATAGAATACAATATAGAATTTAGGCCAAAGGCCAAGCGCCGGGACCTATGAGGTCATTCAGCTCTGAAAGGAAAATTGATAGTGAAAGGTTTGAAAGGTGTAACAGGAGGAAAACCCCAAAGCAGTTGCACTATGAAACAATTGTTAGGGAGGATGGAAAGTCAGATGGAAGAAGAGATTATGAACGGAGGTACAGAAAAAGGAATGAAAGAGGTCGCAGTTAGGGGCCGAAGGGACGCTGCAAAGACCCTTTAGCAATGCCTACAGTACACCACGTGAGGTGTACTGACGGCACTACACCCCTACGGGTAGTAAAAGCCTGGATATATATTTGTGTTTATATTCTGGTAAGGCAGAGGTTATCATCTCCCACGAAACCATAAATAAGGGAGTCGCGAAATTTAAGTAAGAGGTTTTGACATTTTTTTTTTTATATTCAGAATTCAATAGGAAAGGTTCTTTTTACGATGAGTAAAGAGAGATTGTTAATAACATGTTACTGTATTGTAGTGCCTGCATAATTATTACTGATCTCAATAAAATGGTTTACCAGATTCCTGTTTAGAAGCATATTGTTGACAATGTAGTTGTAAGTGTTAATTAAATATATATATATATATATATATATATATATATATATATATATATATATATATATATATGTATATATATACATATTATATTATATACACACATATATATATATATATATATATATATATATATATATATATATATATATATATATATATATAGGAAAAAAAGCTTGATGAATTGTTATATATCTTACAGTTTCAATCTCTCTTACAACAAACAATATTATTATTCCAACGCGCGATAATTCTCTCGTGTCCTTTTTGCCCTTTCTGCTGTAGAAGAACCCTCAAGTTTAGCAAGCTACCAATTTCATAATTTAGTTATTTCCAGGAAGACTGTCAGTGACATTTTGTCTCAGTTACACACTTTTATCTAATTTTAGAATTTTAATAATTACCTCGTTTTCCCTGTGGAGTTGTATTCTCAGTCTACATTAAAGAATGCCACTGTAACGGCTGGTCAGCTGGTATAGTGGTTAGTGTCGTGGTATGCCATTCAGATGTCGCGGCGGGCTCGCGTCTGCCCTGGGGCGATGGAAAATCACTGGTTCTATATCATGATCAGTTACTGCTGCAGTGTGGAGTCTGCTGTGGTGGGAGGCTGAAACCAGCATTCTTTGGAAGCTTGAATTTCAAGTCAGTGGCCCCTTTGGTGTGCTTGTTCCGTGTGAGTGGGTTTTATCTACCTAAATAATAATAATAATAATAATAATAATAATAATAATAATAATAATAATAATAATAATAATACTTTCACTATTATGAAATGCTGTGGTGATATGATCAGAATTATTTTCACACCACGGAAGAATAATAATGTCACTATTATATATGGATAAGTAAATTCATATATACCCATAAGTGTTCACAAGTGTGCCCTACATAAATGTACCGTATATAATAATATGTGCACACTTATGAGTTTTCTAATTAAGAACAAGTAAAAATGCGCCGAAGTTTCTTCGGCGCAATCCAGTTTTCTGTACAGCCGCTACGGCGTATAATCAAGGCCACCGAAAATAGATCTCTCTTTCGGTGGTCTCGGTACAATGCTGTTTGAGCCGCGGCCCATGAAACATTAGCCACGGCCCGGTGGTGGCCTATCCTATATCGTTGCCAGAAGTACGATTAAGGCTAACTTTAACCTTAAATAAAATAAAAAAAATCTACTGAGTCTAGAGGGCTGCAGTTTGGTATGCTTGATGATTGGAGGGTAGATGATCAACATACTAATTTGCAGCCCTTTGACCTCAGTAGTTTTTAAGATCTGAGGCCGGACGGACAGACAAATAGCCATCTCAATAGTTTTCTTTTACAGAAAACTAAAAACTTATAAAGTCAAGATAATTTGTACTCTATTTGCTACGCACTTACCAATGTCAATTTATTTTCACAATTCTAGTTTTATATATCTTAGCAACATATATACATCCTACATACATAAAATATGTGGATCTCTGTATGGCTTTCTGTTCAAGCGTATTGTAAATTACTAAGAAATATCAAATTAGAAATGTGAAAATGAATTGACATTGGTAACTGCATGGCAAGCAGAGTAGAAATCATCTTTCTTATAGGTTTTATTAGTTTTCTGAACAAAAAAAAAAAACTGTTATGCCGGCTTTGTCTGTCCGTCCGCGCTTTTTTCTGTCCGGCCTCAGATCTTAAAAACTACTAAGGCTACAAGGCTGCAAACGGGTATGTTGATCATTCACCCTCCAATCATCAAACATACCAAATTGCAGCCCTCTAGCCTATGTAATTTTCATTTGATTTAAGGTTAAAGTTAGCCATGATCGTGCTTCTGGCAACGATATAGGCCAGGCCACCACCGGGCCGTGGTTAGAGTTTCATGGGCCGCGGCTCATGCATTATACCGAGAACACCGAAAGACAGATCTTTTTTCGGTGACCTGGATTATACGCTGTAGCGGCTGTACAGAAAACTCGATTGCACCGAAGACACTTCGGCGCATTTTTACATGTTTATATGGGTCACACTTACGCACGTACTTACGTCCATATATGCAATCACTTATCCATGCATATTACAGGAAAACATTACCTTTCTTCTGCGATACTAATATAATTCAGATCACTGCCAAAACAGCATTCCATAATAGGGAAAGTTACAGTGAAAACCTGTAATATGGAGTAAGAGCAAAACTCCACAGAGAAAATAAGGTAATTATTAAAATTATATGAAACTAGAAAAAGGTTTGTAACTTAGGAAAAATGTTACTGGACATTTTCCTGGACAAAAGTTTTGTAACTTAAGAAAAATGTTACTGACATTTTTCCTGTAAAAAGGTCTGTAACTTAGGAAAAATGTTATCGATATTTTCCTGGAAAAAAGGTTTGTAACATAGGAAAAATGTTACTGACATTTTTCCCGGAAAAGGGTTTGTAACTTAGGAAAAATGTTACTGACATTTTTCCCGGAAAAAGGTTTGTAACTTAGAAAAAATGTTACTGATATTTTTCTGGAAAAAGATTTGTAACTTAGGAAAAGTGCTACTGACATTTTTCCTGGAAAAAGGTTTGTAACTTAGGAAAGATGTTACTGGTATTTTTCCCGAAAAAAGGTTTGTAACTTAGGAAAAATGTTACTGACTTTTTTTCTGGAAAAACGTTTGTAACTTAGGAAAAATGTCACTGACATTTTTCCTGGAAAAAGGTTTGTAACTTAGAAAAATGCTACAGACATTTTTCCTGGAAAAAGGTTTGTAACTTAGGAAAAATGCTACAGACATTTTTCCTGGAAAAAGGTTTGTAACTTAGGAAAAATGCTACTGACATTTTTCCCGGAAAAAGGTTTGTAATTTAGGAAAAATGTTACTGACATTTTTCCTGGAAAAAGGTTGTAACTTAGGAAAAATGTTACAGACATTTTTCCCGGAAAAAGGTTTGTAACTTAGGAAAAAAATGTTACTGACATTTTTCCTGGAAAAAGGTCTGTAACTTAGGAAAAACGTTACCGTATTTGTCCTGGAAAAAAGGTTTGTAAATTAGGAAAAATGTTACTGACGTTTTTCCCGGAAAAGGGTTTGTAACTTAGGAAAAAATGTTACTGACGTTTTTCCCGGAAAAGGGTTTGTAACTTAGGAAAAAATGTTACTGGCATTTTTCCTGGAAAAAGGTCTGTAACTTAGAAAAAAGGCTACCGATATTTTTCCTGGAAAAAAAAAGATTTGTAACTTAGGGAAAATGTTACTGACATTTTTCCCGGAAAAAGGTTTGTAACTTAGGAAAAAATGTTACTGACATTTTTCCTGGAAAAAGGTTTGTAACTTAGGAAAAAATGTTACTGACATTTTTCCCGGAAAAAGGTTTGTAACTTAGGAAAAAATGTTTCTGACATTTTTCCCGGAAAAAGGTTTGTAACTTAGGAAAAAATGTTACTGACATTTTTCCTGGAAAAAGGTCTGCAAAAGTATATCTTAGTTTAACCAGACCACTGAGCTGATTAACAGCTCTCCTAGGGCTGGCCCGAAGGATTAGATTTATTTTAAGCGGCTAAGAACCAACTGGTTACCTAGCAACGGGACCTACAGCTTACTGTGGGATCCGAACCACATTATGACGAGAAATTAATTTCTATCACCAGAAATAAATTCCTTTAATTAACTTAGGAAAAATGTTACCGATATTTTCCCTGGAAAAAAGGTTTGTAACTTACGGAAAATGTTACTGACATTTTTTCTAGAAAAAGGTTTGTAACTTAGGAAAAATGTTACTGACATTTTCCCTGGAAATGACTAAACTATGAAATTGGTAGCTTGGTAAACGTATGGGTTTTACGGCAGGGAAATTTTGAAAACTAAAAAGATATTTAAAAATAAAATGATTAGCCTGATTTCTTTCTCGTGTTTGTGAAACTCGACACAACAGAAGTAACGCTCGTTAGAATAATAAGTTTGTGGTAAATGAATTACAAATTTATTGCTGTAATGGATATTGTAATTGACTCCTAGTGTAGTTAATCATTCCATGTAATTACCGATATATATATATATATATATATATATATATATATATATATATATATATATATATATATATATATATATATATGTGTGTGTGTGTGTGTGTGTGTGTGTGTGTGTGTGTGTTTGTGTGTGTATATATATGTATACGAATAAGAGTATCTACGTATGTTCACTTGTCTAAAAAAAAAAAAAAGCCAGAAACCCGGGCAACTTCAAAGAGAAGCCTGGTGACTTTAATTCATTGTTCCGTCGAATTTTTAGATTAAGCCTTTTGTTCTTGTATTTCTAAAGCACCGACTGTACAAGCCATAAATATAAGGATACAGAAACAAAGAGCCTTCGCAACTGAATGGGATATAAATATACTAAAACGTCCCTCCCTCTGAGAAAAGAAAAAGATAAAAAAGAAAGAAAAAATATAAAAAAAAGACTTAAAGAAAAATGTTTTAGACTTCTTCTTCCTTTAAAGTTCTGAGGCCATCAGCAGTAAACCCCGTTCTCGCAACTCAGGCGTGTCGCTCGAAATCAATGGCTCGGCCACTAGCCAGGGCCATAAAACTTATCAATGCCCCGGACTTGACCTGACCTCCGAAACGAGTCTGTCAACGTCCCGAGCGTTCTCTACCAATCACCGGCAGCCCCGCCCCTTGCTTGTCTATCACTGGCCCAATCATCTTAAAGTGCTTATCGAGGAACGTATCTCACTCACCAATCACGAAGAATGCTTCGCTCTGTTCCACTATTCCACCTTTTCCAATCCCGTCCTATCCTCTCTTTCCCCTCTCTCTCTCTCGACGCCGGGTCCGGGCTTAGCCAATCACGACAAAGGGACCGTTTTGTGTTTTAATTACTTGGCGATTTATCAACGGGGCTACGCCGTGATTTAGTGTGTCTATTTAGGAGGTAAACTGTTACACCGGAGGCGTCGACGTCTTCAGTCGTAAAGAGAAGAAGAGGAAGAAGAAGAAGAAGAAGAAGAAGGTGGAGACTATGACGACGAAGAAAGAGAACCACGACGGCTCTCATAGATGGCTCCTCTCTAGGGGCGTCAGGCAGCAGGCAGGCAGGCAGGCAGGCAAGCAGGCAGGCAGGCAAGTCATCAGGAGGGCCGACGTCTTTAGTCGTTAAGACAAGAAGAAGATGAAGGCCAAGACGACGAAGAATGAGAGCCACGACGGCTCTCATGGATGGCTCCTCTCTAGGGGCGTCATCAGGCAGCAGGCAGCCAGGCAGGCAGGCAGGCATGCCGTCAGGAGGCCGCAGGTCTCGCCTCTCGCATCACACCCTGTAATTAAGTAATAAAAACAATAGCGTGTTGCTTTAATGGGAAAGTGATGAAAGATGTAGCAGATAAAAGAGTTATTGGCCATAAAGAAGCTCTTTGGCTGGGAATGATGCCATTATGATCCCGCGATAAGGGCGCCCTCGGGCGGGCGGGCGGACTGACGGGCGGATAGGCGGGAGGGCGGCTGCTGTTACAGAGGACCACGACACGAACATCATCCACAGATGCTTGCGTGAGGCAAGCACTCGGCGATACATCTGAGTTCGTTCATAGTAGCACTGTTAAGTTTATGATTACATAATTTTCGACTAGTTTTAATCAAATCAAAGTTTTCTAATCTCGATTTCCAAGACTGTTATCGAATATATTTCTCCGAAGCCCCTTCCTCCCCCATCAACAAGAAAACCGCTAAAAATAGTCTACATATTTGTCCAACCTCCCAACCTCAACACCAAAGAAAAACAAGTAAAACATGCGCCGAAGTTTCTTCGGCGCAATAGAGTTTTCTGTAGAGCCGCTACAGCGTATAATCAAGGCCACCGAAAATAGATCTATCTTTCGGTGGTCTCGGTATACAGCTGTATGACTCGCGGCCCATGAAACTTTAAACAAGGCCAGGTGGTGGCCCATCCTACAGTATATCGTCGCCAGAAGCATGATTATGGCCAACTTCAACCTAGAGGGCTGCAATTTGGTGTTTGATGATTGGAGGGTGGATGATCAACATAGGCTACTACTTTGCAGCCCTCTAGCCTCAGTAATTTTTAAGATCTGTGGGCGGACAGAAAAAGTGCGGACAGTAAAAAGTGCGGACAGAGTAAAGTGCGGACGGACAGACAAAGCTGGCACAATAGTTTTCTTTTGCAGAAAACCACTACGCAAAATTTTATTATACTTACAGTAGATCTTCTCCTTGTGAACAAATATATTCACTGTCACGGATAGCAATCATTTTGCAACATATCACATACAAAAAAAGGTTAAAAAAATTTTAAAACACAGTTGACTCCAAAAGAAGGAACAAATCCTACATTACTTCCAAAATCATTCAGAAGGATTTGTACTTACAGTATAGGTAACTTCTGGTAATAGATTATATTCAATGTGATTGATAGCAATCATTTTTGTAAAAACCCCACACACAAAATGATAAAAAAATACAGTTGACTCCAGAGGAAGGAATAAATCCTACATTATTCCCAAAATCCTACAGAAGGATTTATGCTTACTTGCCTTCTGGTGAAGGATCATGTTCAATGTGTTTGATAGAGATCATTTTTGTAACAAATCCCACACAGAAAATGATAAATAAATACAGTTGACTCTAGAGGAAGGAACAAATCCTGCATTATTCCCAAAATCCTACAGAGGGATTTATACTCAAAGCTGACTTCTTATGAGTGACTATTCAATGTGTTTGCTAGCAATCATTTTATGCAACACATCCTACACAGAAAAAGTAAAAAAAAAAATACACTTGACTGCAGGGGAAAGAACGAGTCCTACACAATCCTAAATCCTTCAGAAAGACATGCGCATCTAAATCCTTCAGAAAGTCATGCGCAAAGTCTGAACAGAAGAAAAATCATCCTTCACCTGCCATGAAGATCGAGTCCTACAAGTCAAGAAAAGCTGTAACTGTTTCAAAGGGAAGGCTCAGTTCTCATAATTATCCCTCCTTTTTTTCACATCTTCGAAGTCCAGAGAGATTCCTGCTGGTGCAGACTCTTTCGGACTCCTCCTCCGGACTCTTTCGGAGTCTTTAGGATGATCAATGACCGCCCAGCGAGGTCTCTCAGATGCGACCATTAATAAAACCAGGAACGAAAATGCCTCCAGATCGGTAGGATATTAGGGGGAGATAAACCAGAGCTCGTGTCACAGGACATTTTCAGAAATTAACCAATAAGTTAAAAAGATAACGGCAATAAGAGACAATTATTTTTCAACAAGATACCATAGGAAGACACATAATTAAGGCAGAGTCTGTTAATAAATTATATGTAATTATTCGTAATAATTATAATAATTCAACCATAAGCGGACTTGAGGTTTGAAAGCCTATCCCCACTAATATTAAGATTCTTTTTATACATTTTAACATTGATTCGTACAAAGTCAAGAGTGAGCTGTGAATTGTTACAAAAGTATATTCTGTCAAGTCCCAAATTTTTCAAAAGTATATTCTGTCAAGGCCCAAATATTTCAAACGTATATTCTGTCAAGTTCCAAATATTTCAAAAGTATATTCTGTCAAGTTCCAAATATTACAAAAGTATATTCTGTCAAGTCCCAAATATTTTAAAAGTATATTCTGTCAAGTTCCAAATATTACAAAAGTACATTCGGTCAAGTCCCACGTATTTCAAAAGTATATTCTGTCAAGTTCCAAATATTTTAAAAAGTAGTATATTCTGTCAAAAAAGTAGTATATTCTGTCAAGTTCCAAATATTTCAAAAAGTAGTATATTCTGCCAAGTCCTAAATTATCTTCAAAATTATATTCTATCAAGTCCCGAATTATTTTAAAAGTATATTCTGCCAAGTCCTCAGTATACCCTGCCAAATCCCAAATTATTTCATAAGTAAATTCTGGCAAGTCCTACATTATTTCAAAAGTATATTCTGTTCTGTCAAGTCCCAAATGATTTTAAAAGTATATTCTGTCAAGTCCCAAATTATTTCAAAATTATATTCTGTCAAGTCCCAAAGTATTTCAAAATTATATTCTGTCAAGTCACACATAATTTCAAAAGTATATTCTATCAAATCTCAAATTGTTTCAAAAGTATAATCTGCCAAGTCCCAAATTATAACAAAAGTATAACCTGCCAAGTCCCAAATTATTTCAAAAGTATATTCTGTCAAGTCCCAAATTACCACAAAAGTACATTCTGTCAAGTCCCAAATTATTTCAAAAGTATATTCTGCCAAGTCCCAAATTATTTCAAAAGTATATTCTGCCAAAACTCAAATTATTACAAAAGTATATTCTGCCAAATTCCCAAATTATTAAAAAGTATATTCTGGCAAGTCCTAAATTACTAAAAAGGTATATTCTTCCAAGTCTTCAATTATTACAGAAGTATATTCTGTCAAGTCACAAGCTTCCACAAATGCAAAATATATCTAGGACGAATATAAAAAATTAATACAGTGACGTCCTGACCTCCAAATAAGACCCCACAAACACTGCATAATGAAATGTCACCATCATCATCATTACGATGTTTTATGGTGAGAAAATCCCACAGAAAGAAATAACAAGGAAAGGAATGAGTTAGAAAGAATAGAGGACTGGAGAGAGAGAGAGAGAGAGAGAGAGAGAGAGAGAGAGAGAGAGAGAGAGAGAGAGAAGGAGTGTTGTGTGTAGAAGCTAGGGAGAGAAAAAGAGAGATAAGAAAGGGGATAGAGGACTTTATGATGTTCAAGTTCGTGTATGAGAGAGAGAGAGAGAGAGAGAGAGAGAGAGAGAGAGAGAGAGAGAGAGAGAGAGAGTTGTGTATAGAAGCTAGGAAGAGAAAAAGTGAGATAAGAAAGGGGATAGAGGACTATATAATGTTCAAGTTCATGACAGATGACAGAGAGAGAGAGAGAGAGAGAGAGAGAGAGAGAGAGAGAGAGAGAGAGAGAGAGAGAAAGGAGTGTTGTGTATAGAAGCTAGGAGAGAAAAGACTATATGATGCTCAAGCTCGTGTATGAGAGAGAGAGAGAGAGAGAGAGAGAGAGAGAGAGAGAGAGAGAGAGAGATAGAGAGAGAGGAGTATTGTGTATAAAAGCTAGGAAGAGAAAAGATTACATAATGCTCAAGTTCGTGTAGGAGAGACAGACAGACAGAATCAGAGAGAGAGAGAGAGAGAGAGAGAGAGAGAGAGAGAGAGAGAGAGAGAGAGAGAGAGAGAGAGAAGGTTTCTGGCAAAGTTATTGGTCAGGGAGCCGTGTTCCTTGTGATGAACGAGAAGGTAAAAGAATCGGGAGATGGAAGTGAATTGTCACTAGCGGTAAAAATGCTGGCCAGAAGTAATGGGATCGCCGACCTAATGCCACATAAATCTGGCATAACCACTAAGAGCTTTGCTATGTTGGGACGATCTTAACTTGATCATATATGTGATTTTGATGATTTCATTGCTCTCTCTCTCTCTCTCTCTCTCTCTCTCTCTCTCTCTCTCTCTCTCTGTCGTAATAATAATGTCCAAGACTTGGGAAATTTTATTGGTGCAGTGCTTAAGGGACTCTCTCTCTCTCTCTCTCTCTCTCTCTCTCTCTCTCTCTCTCTCTCTCTCTCTCTCTCATAATACTGTCCAAAATTTAATAAATTTTATTAGTGTAGTGCTTTTGTTACCTATCACTTATGGGACTCTCTCTCTCTCTCTCTCTCTCTCTCTCTCTCTCTCTCTCTCTCTCTCGTAATTATGTCCAAGATTTGGGAAATTTTAATGGTGCAATGCTTTTGTTATCTGTCACCTATAGGACTCTCTCTCTCTCTCTCTCTCTCTCTCTCTCTCTCTCTCATTATAATAATGTCCAAGGCTTGGACAATTTTATAGGTGCAGTGCTCTTGTTATCTATCACTTATGGGACTACTCTCTCTCTCTCTCTCTCTCTCTCTCTCTCTCTCTCTCTCTCTCTCTCTCTCTCTCTCTCTAGTCTATTGCTCTTCCTCTGCCTTTCTTACTGTCTCGATTATTCCAATGACCGCTCAAAAAATATTTCTGTTCGCTTACCTTAATTTTCCGATTGCGCTGTCTTTTTGTCAGTTTAATACTTCCGATTATCTATGTATCTATCTTTCTGTATCTATCTACCTATCTATCTATCTATCTAGCTGTCTATCTATCTCCTTCTTGGTTTAAATTATGTATATTACTGATAATTATAACCATACAAACCTATGTCCATTTTGACAGAATGTTTGTATAATAACATTCCATATATATGTATCTATCTGTCTATCTATCTATCTGTTCATCTATCTCTCTATCTTTCTATCTATCTCCTTGGTGTAAAATATTTTCTTATCATTATCAACTTATCTCTATATGAATATTATTTATAATTCTAACCATACAAATAAAATTCTTGCTGACATAATTTTGCATAACAAAAACATTTCATTTGTCCGTCATTTGCTATCCCCAAATATTTCTTTAGTGAATATTAGCATAATAAAAAAAACAATTTATTTACTTGTTATTTGCCATCTATAACATTTCTCTTTAATAAACTTAATTTCCTCCCGTGAATAAAATGGGAATCAGCCTAAAGACAGCTTTCACAATACTTTCACAAGGTTATAGTACCATACCTTAGGCAACTTGACATTCATTTCGATAATGTAGCCTCAGAAATGAAACGAAAATAAAGAACTTTCATCTCTATCTCTCTCTCTCTCTCTCTCTCAAAATTTAAGCCAAACACAATCGTCAGCATCTATTCTTTTCACCTCGAATTATGAATGTTACCCCTTTACACTGATGCAGAATCTCTCTCTCTCTCTCTCTCTCTCTCTCTCTCTCTCTCTCTCTCTCTCTCTCTGTGGGTCGATAATTTAGGAAATCAAACGACCAAAGGTTTCAAATTTGTCTTAAACGTTATGGGCCCGTTTCTCTTTTTATGGCCGTCCCCTTAGTTTGGTAATGCAGGGAGACACATGAATGGATGAAAAAGAAACTTAGTTTGGTGTGTTTTAGAGTTTATTGCTAATCGTTTACTTATTATTCTGATTATTTTGGAGTTGTAGTAGCACCTTTATTATTATTATTATTATTATTATTATTATTATTATTATTATTATTATTATTATTATTATTATTATTATTATTATTTTAAGCAGTAATAGCACTGTCTTCTTGTAATTATTATTATTATTATTATTATTATTATTATTATTATTATTATTATTATTATTATTATTATTATTATTATTATTATTATTATAAGAATAAAAATCAAATTTTCTTTAACAAAAGTCCCATTTTATGTCGAAACTGATTCATAATTATGATTTCCATTCATTGAAAAAATACCAACACTGAGCAAAATATAAAAAAAAAAAATATACAACGATAAATTTCATTGATAAATAGTTTTGCTTACACGTCCATTAGAAACTATTATAATGACCATCCATATAATCGCCTGGATAGTAAACTACTGTGTATAAAGTAGTAGTTACTTTATTGAAAAAATTAATTAGGCCCAGGATGCTATCATACCATTATAATTCATAACAAAAATTCCGAAGTTCGATTATGGAAAATTACACTATTACAACAAGCATCACTATAACCCATAACCCCCACCCCTTCCTTTTCCCATAACTTGTCCATGACCACAACAACCTCCCACCTCTATACTGACAAACAACCTCCTCCTCCCTCCACCCCACCCCCTTCCTTTTCCCACAACCTCTCCATGACCTCTATACTGACAAACAACCTCCCCTCCCCTCCACCCCATCCCCTTCCTTTTCCCACAACCTATCCATGACCACAACAACCTCCCACCTCTATACTGACAAACAACCTCCTCCTCCCTCCACCCCACCCCCTTCCTTTTCCCACAACCTCTCCATGACCTCTATACTGACAAACAGCCTCCCCCTCCCTCCACCCCAACCCCTTCCTTTCCCCACAGCCTATCCATGACCACAACAACCTCCCACCTCTATACTGACAAACAACCTTCCCCTCCCTCCACCCCATCCCCTTAAGCAACATCCCCCTCCCTCCACCCCAACCTCTTCCTTTTCCCACAACCAGCCCATGACCACAACAACCTCCCACCTCTATACTGACAAACAACCTCCCCCTCTCTCCACCCCATCCCCTTCTGTTTCCCACAACATCTTGACCACAGTCACCTCCCACCTCTATACTGACAAACAACTCCCACCACAATACTCTCTGCTCCCACCCAGACTCCCATGAACCTGTCAAGAACCTTACCCCCCAACCCTTTCCCCACCTAAAACCTGGCACCCCCATGGCTGTGGGACACAACCTATCCATGACCACAACAACCTCCCACCTCTGTACTGACAAACAATCCCACCCCCCTTCCAACCACAGTATTCCCTAGTCCCACCCACCCAAACCCTTATGAACCTGTCAAGAGTCTTACCCCTCTACCCCTTGCCTCTACCCTTCCCCCGCCTAAAACCTGGCACCACACCCCCCCCCCGGCCCCTTATTCAGTCAGGTAGCCGGACTTCCAGCTGGGATGTCAGAAACTGATTTATAGAGCAACAGCGAACCCTGTGTGCTGTTGAGTCAGTTTGTCCGTGAACTGATAATCACCAAAACATTAAAAGCCATTACTATTCGCAACAATTGATTCCTTAAAAGAAGCAGGAGGACTTCTTCGAGGGGAGAGGAAAAAAATGAACGTCTCTTCGTGGGAAATTGAAAACATTTTGTCTCTGAGTTCGTGGCTGACATATTGCGAGAGTGACGTCAGGTTCACGTAAGTGAATTGTTGTGTGCAGAACGTCAATTTTTTTAATGATGCTAAATGCTATAGCATTTATTTTCTAATATATATATATATATATATATATATATATATATATATATATATATATATATATATATTTATATATATATATATATATATATATATATATATATATATATATATATATATATATATATATATATATATATATATATATATATATATATATATATATATATATATATATATATATATATATATATATATATATATATATATATATATATATATTTACATATCTATACGTACGTGTATATATACATATAGCATTTATTAATCCATATATATATATATATATATATATATATATATATATATATATATATATATATATATATATATATATATATATATATATATATATATATATATATATATATATATATATATATATATATATATATATATATATATATATCCGGCTTCATTTAAGTGAATTGTTGTGGGAAGAATGTCCAAAGTTTTGTTTAATTAATACTAAATACTATACTGTTTAATAATTCATTCATATATATACATTATAAATATGTATATATATGTATATCATCAAATTAATAATCATCATCATCATCACGTCCAACGACTGTGCTTTATCTTCCATAAATCTCCATTCAGCGCCAGTCCTCCCCCAATCCCCCCCTCCCATCTTTTAGTAGTTCTCATCCTGGTGCCCACCACAGGAACCTGGCTGACACTATCGCGTACTGTTCTCCCAGGCGTTGTTCGAAGGACATGTTCAAACCATCTCGATCCCCTTTCATTACTGCCATCTTTGTAGAACTTCTTGTTATTTTCGTTATGGCATCATTACTATCTCTAACCTGTTTCTTTGACACATAAACGTTCTTCATAAAGCCTATTCTCAGATCGATAAGTCTTTTACATAATATAGTTTCATTGTCATATTATGATTTATGACCTTTTTTTTAGTTTTCTGCAAAAGAAAACTATTGTGCCGGCTTTGTCTGTCCGTCCGCACTTTGCCTGACCTTACTTTTTCTGTCCGCCATCGGATCTTAAAAATTATTGAGGCTAGAAGGCTGCAAATTGGTATGTTGATCATCCACCCCCTAATCATCAAATATACCAAATTGCAGCCATCCAGCCTCAGTATTTTTTATTTTATCTAAGGTTAAAGTTAGCCATGACTGTGCGTCTGGTATTGCTATAGGTGCCAACAACACAGGCCACCACTGGGACGTGGCTGAGAGTTTCATACAGCATTATACGCTGCATAGACAACTCGATTGCGCCGAAGAAACTTCGGCCCATTTTTTACTTGTTTTAGAGTGATTTAGATTACCAAATTTCGAGATATACGATGCATTCTAGTAACCAATCTTTGCAAATCCGTGTTTTGCTGATTAAAGCAACATCATCTCCATATTCTGAGTTTGTTACCTTTCTGCTGGTACTCAAATCTAAACCTTCTCTTCCACCTCCGACACTTTTTTCTATTACAAAATCTAAGAGAAGGGCAAACAGCAAGGCTGAAATAACAGCCCCTTGTAGCACCCCACTACGTACTGTAAATTTACCTGACAGCACTCCATCAATAATATATATATATATATATATATATATATATATATATATATATATATATATATATATATATATATATATATACATATAAATATATGTATATATATGTGTATATATACATATGTATATTCTGTATATGTGTGTGTATATATATATATATATATATATATATATATATATATATATATATATATATATATATATATATATATATATATATATATACTATATATATATGTATATGTACATATATATATATAAATATATATATATATATATATATATATATATATATATATATATATATATATGTATATACACATATATATACAGTATATATATTATATATATATAGATATATACAGATTCATGTTACATAAGCACACACACACGCACACACACATGCAATTATTAAGTGCGCGCATGCGCGTGCGTTTGTATGGATTCTTCCTTGGGGCATTAGCATAATAATTCCCAGACCAAATAAGAAAACGATCTGGGTATAGAAAAAACGCCACAAAAGAAGACTTTTTTTTTTTTTACCTTCCGTAACCTCCATCAGCGTCGCTCCGTCATGCCCTAAAAGGGCAGACGAAAATAAAAATAGCGAGAGGGGGGAGGAGGAGGAGGAGGGGGGGGAGGAGGGGGAGGAGGGCACAGGTGGGTAGGAGGACGAGAGTATACAGGTGAGTAGCAGCAGCATGAGTGAAAGGGTAGTTGCCCCGCTATACATCTGGGCATGCACAGCATTCCCTTGGGAGCATCTCCCGGGCAGGGCATTATCATAAATTGGGCATTTGTATGCCAACGCCTGTAGCCCAACTGAAGCCCCCGTGACGCGGCCCGGCCGGGTTGAACACCCAAGTTTCAAAATGAAGATGTCTTACGGAGACGTTGGCTTACAGGCAGAAGAAGGGATGTGAGGTAAGGGCGAGGATAGAGGGAGGGATAGGGGTGTTGAGAGAGAGAGAGAGAGAGAGAGAGAGAGAGAGAGAGAGAGAGAGAGAGAGAGAGAGAGAGAGAGAGAGAGGCTTCAAAGTGACGGACAGTTGAATGTTTACCTACTGTAAAGTTACTTCATGTTCTTCTTGGGCAAGGTTATAGTTCATAATCTATAATCTGAGAGAGAGAGAGAGAGAGAGAGAGAGAGAGAGAGAGAGAGAGAGAGAGAGAGAGAGAGAGAGAGAGAGAGAGAGAGAGAGAGAGAGAATTGTAAGGTTTCAATGTGAGCGATAATTTAATATTTATTTACTGAAAAACTGCTTCATGTTCTTCTTGGGCAAGGTTATAACTCATAATTTAAAATCTGAGAGAGAGAGAGAGAGAGAGAGAGAGAGAGAGAGAGAGAGAGAGAGAGAGAGAGAGAGAGAGAGAGAGAGAGAACAATGTCTATTAAACGCAAGACGATATGATAACAAAGAGGATAAAAATATTAAAATGAAATACCATTTTATTTTAAATACTGAAGGCCATTGATGCTTCTCTCAGAACCCTTTGTTAAGCCATGGTCTGGATATTTACAAGTCTAGAAATCTATATTTAGACTTGCAGCACTTAAAAAGTTACGATTGGAAGACAAAAAAAAATCTTTCAAAGGAAAAACAACAAATTTACAAATAAATAAAAAAAAATACTTAAAAAGTTACGATTGGAAGAACAACAAATTTACAAATATGTAAAAAAAAATTGAAAAGGTTACGATTGGAAAAAGAAATGAAAATCAGTCAAAGGAAAAACAACAAATTTACAGATAAGTAAAAAAAAAAATACTTAAAAATTTACGACTGGAACAAGAAATGAAAATCAGTCAAAGGAAAAACAACAAATTTACAAGTAAAAAAAATACTTAAAAAGTTACGACTGGAAGAACAACAAATATACAAATAAGTAAAAAAATGCTTAAAAAGTTACGATTGAAAGACGAAATGAAAATCAGGCAAAGGAAAAACAACAGATTTACAAATAAGTAAAAAAAAAACACTTAAAAAAGTTACGACTGGAAGAAGAAATGAAAATCATTCAAAGGAAAAACAACAAACTTACAAATAAGTTTAAAAAAAATGCTTAAAAGTTGTGATTGGGAGACGAAAAGAAAATCAGTCAAAAGGAAAAACAACAAATTTACAAATAAGTAAAAAAAAAATACCTAAAAAGTTACGATTGGAAGACGAAGTGAAAATCAGTCAAAGGAAAAACAACAGATTTACAAATAACTAAAAAAAAATACTTGTAAAATTATGAATAAATTACTCGGTTTTAAAACAAAGTAACGGAATGAAAATTAGCCTAAGAAAAACTTCAAAAAGAACAAACAAGTAAAAAAAAATAAACATACATTTCAAAGCAGAAAATTTGAGAAAAAAAGAGGGGAAGAAAGAGAGAGAGAGGCCAAATACCCCCCAAAAAGCGAACACAACACGGGGTAAATCGGAAGAAAAACAAGTTATAAATATGTCTACTTCACTGAAGAGGGGGCGGGGAGGGGCTGGGGACGGTGAACGTAATTCAGGTTCTCCCCCAAAAAAAGCTAACTTGGAAAGAATCATTCCCGTTTGTGCTCCGATTCTTTGCTGGTTTGTGCTGGCTACTTTGCAAAGGACTGTGGAACGGCTCCCCTAAAAGGAAGTCGTGCAATTGGAACTTTCAGAAGTTCAAGCGAAGGTGGACTACATTACTACTCTAATACTAGTCTCCTTGCATTTTAATACATTTTTATCTATTTGTTAAGTTATTAATTTTTTTAATAAGTTGTATCCCTTTTTTCTGTCCTTTCTAATGAACACCATGTTCTTTGGAAGTCTGAAGTTCAAGTCAGTGGCCCATTTGGTGGGCTTGTTCCATATGAATAGGTTTCATCTTCTGAATAATAATAATAATAATAATAATAATAATAATAATAATAATAATAATAATAATAATAATAATAATAATAATAATCTGTTACTCCTTTCTAATGAACACCATGTTCTTTGGAAGTCTGAATTTCGAGCCAATGGCCCCTTCGGTGGGCTTGTTCCGAATAAATAGGTTTCATCTTCTGAATAATAATAATAATAATAATAATAATAATAATAATAATAATAATAATAATAATAATCTGTTACTTCTTTCTAATGAACTCCATGTTCTTTGGAAGCTTGAATTTCAAGTCAATGGCCTCTACGGTGGGCTTGCTCTATATGAATAGGTTTCATCTTCTGAATAATAATAATAATAATAATAATAATAATAATAATAATAATAATAATAATAATAATAATAATAATAATAATAATAATAATAATAATAGTAATAATAATAATAATAATAGACTGAACCGGTACTTGATGGCTATCAAGAAACACAATATAGTTATTTTTTATCGTAATCAAGAAATATTATATTAAAAATTATTTCTCCGGAGCCTGATTTTTATGTTTATAAAGATCTGACTGTCATTCAACCATCATGGTCCGCACTGCCATAGAGATACTGCGGGAATAATAATAATAATAATAATAATAATAATAATAATAATAATAATAATAATAATAATAATAATAATAATAATAATAATAAATAGATAAATAAATGAATCAACAACAACAACAACAACAAAAACAATAATAATAATAATAATAATAATAATAATAATAATAATAATAATACTAATAATAATAATAATAATGTTTTTTTTTCATCAAAATCAATCCTTCACAAAATTACAAGTATTAGGAAAATATTTTCTAAGATAATACGCACAATTATCTTTAAACTGATTTCATTCCGACGATACGATCAGAGTTTAAAGTACGTAAGTAAGTAAGTAAGTAAGTAAGTAAGTAAGTAAGTAAGAAAGAAAAATAAATAACTAAATAAAAAATGAAACTAAGATATGGAAAACTGGCTGCATAAATGTCATGAACCTGTTCTTGCTGTAAGTGAAAAATGTGTCAGGCGAGAGAGAGAGAGAGAGAGAGAGAGAGAGAGAGAGAGAGAGAGAGAGAGAGAGAGAGAGAGAGAGAGAGAGAGAGACTACCAATTAATCTAGAAGTGCCGTAAGCAACGTACAACAAGGATCAGTATGTGGCTTGAACATCAGGATCTGTGCTTGCGCATTTTGTAGGACTTTGTTTCTTTATGATTTTTTTTTCAGGATTTTTTCCCGTAGGGTCTTTTATTTTGCAGAATTTTTTTCCGCAGTTTCTTTTATTTTTCAGCATTTTTTTTTTGCAGGCTCTTTTATTTTCCCGGATTTTTTTCCCGCAAGCTCTTTTATTTTGCAGGATTTTTTCAGGATCTTTTATTTTGCAAAATCTTTCATTTTGCAGGTTTTTTCCCCCAGGATCTTTCATTTTGAACGATTTCTCCGCAGAATCTTTTGTTTTGCAGGTTTTTTTTTCCAGAATCTTTTATTTCGCATGATTTTTTCCGCAGGATCTTTTATTGTGCAGAATTTTTTTCCGTAGGATCTTCTATTTTACAGGATTTTTTCCTCAGGATCTTTTATTGTGCAGAATTTTTTTTTCCGCAGGATCTTTTATTTTACAGGATTTTCTTCTCGCAGGACCTTTTATTTTTAAGGATTGTTTTGCAGGATCCTTTATTTTTCATGTTTTTTTTTAGCAGGATCTTTTAATTTGCACGGTTTTTTTCCTCAGAGTTTCATTTTGCAGGATTTTTGTACGCAGGATCTTTTATTTTGCAGAACTTTTTCACAGGATCTTTTATTGTGCAGAATTTTTCCCGCAGGTTCTTTTATTTTGCAGAACTTTTTCGCAGGATCTTTTATTGTGCAGAATTTATTTCCATAGGATCTTTTATTTTGCTGAATTTTTTTTGCAGGATCTTTTACTGTGCATAATTTTTTCCACAGATATTTTATTTTGCAGGATTTTTTCACGCAGGATATTTTAGTTTGCGGGATTTTTTCCGCAAGATCTTTATTTGCATGATTTTCCTTTTAAACAGGATCTGCTGGAACTCATCTTTATTCACAATTGGACTGACGTTAGATGTGGCTCAAACCGTCTTCCATTACATGGATATAAAAGTATATATATATATATATATATATATATATATATATATATATATATATATATATATATATATATATATATATATATATATATATATATATATATAAGCGTACACCACAAAATTAATAAATTTCAATAGTTGAAATTCATAATTTACGTTTCAAGTCATTAATTAGTTTATGACGTAACGTAAGCGAGGTAATGTTTTGCCATTATCTCCTCCCTTTCACACATTAGTTTATGAGTATATGTTTTTCCAACGAATTAAGAATTTGCGTTTGGTAAGCGTTTGATTTTCTTTTTTATTAAACGCAAAACACCACATGACTGTTTATGTTTAATTTCCTTTTGTTGCACACAGTAAATTAGTTCCTGAAAAGGAAATTTAAAATAATAATAATAATAATAATAATAATAATAATAATAATAATAATAATAATAATAATTTTCTTCTGTTACACATAGTAAATTAGTCTCTGAAAATGAAATTTAAAATAATAATAATAATAATAATAATAATAATAATAATAATAATAATAATAATAATAATAATAATAATAATAATAATAATAATAGTAATAGTTAGGTATAAAATATTTTTTATACACGTATTTCCCGATAAATGCTGATACCTTTAAGAATCCAGGTGGAATATATAATACTAATTCATACATTAACACCTTTCCAACACGGGCACACACCTGAACTTTCCTAATTAGAATATACAGGTCACACAACCGGTGACCGTCTTCCGAAGACAGCAGAAGACAGTACTTCAGCCACTAGGTTTCATAAAGAGCTTCGTCATGGCAAGAATTTGATTGATGCTATGTCTAAGACATACTTAAATCCGATAAGACATGCAGGTGGATAGGAAGAATGAAAAAAAATTACCAAAGAGAATCCTATCCTAAAATTATATATATATATATATATATATATATATATATATATATATATATATATATATATATATATATATATATATATATATATATATATATATATATATATATATATATATATATATATATATATATATATATATATATATATATATATATATATATATATATATATATATATAAAGTACAGATGTTCCTCATGTGTGGAACGGTTTGCATGGAACAGTCTCCACGGTACAGATGTTACTCATGCGTGGAACAGTCTCCAACGGTACAGATGTTCCTCGTGCTTGGAACAGTTTGCGTGGAACAGTCTCCAACTGTACAGATGTTCCTCCTGCGTGCAACAGTTTGCGTGGAACAGTCTCCAACGGTACACATGTTCCTCGTGTTTGCAACAGTTTGCATGGAACAGTTTCCAACGGTACAGATGTTCCTCATGCGTGGAACAGTTTGCGTGGTAGTCTCCAACGGTACAGATGATCCTCGTGCGTGGAACAGTTTGCGTGGAACAGTCTCCAACGGTACAGATGTTCCTCGTGCTTTGAACGGTTTGCGTGGAACAGTCTCCAACTGTACAGATGTTCCTCCTGCGTGCAACAGTTTGCGTGGAACAGTCTCCAATGGTACAGATGTTCCTCGTGCTTGCAACAGTTTGCATGGAACAGTCTCCAACGGTACAGATGTTCCTCATGCGTGGAACAGTTTGCGTGGTATAGTCTCCAACGGTACAGATGATCCTCGTGCGTGGAACAGTTTGCGTAGAACAGTCTCCAACGGTAGAGATGTTCCTCGTGCGTGGAACAGTTTGCGTGGAACCGTCTCCAACGGTAGAGATGTTCCTCATGCGTGGAACAGTTTGCGTGGAACAGTCTCCAAAGGTACAGATGTTCCTCGTGCGTGGAACAGTTTGCGTGGAACAGTCTCCAACAGTACAGATGTTCCTCATGTGTGGAACAGTCCGTGTGGAACAGTCTCTCCCTGAGGATGTTCTAAAACTGGAACTTCCAAAGTTCTAGCGAAGATGCAATACATCACTTACCCTAAAACAATTCCTCTTGTATTTTAACAATTCACTGACATTTTTATCTATTTATTTGTTAATTTCTTAATCTATTTTATCTTCCCAAACACATAAACAGATAAAAATACTAATTGATTTATTTAATAAAGCTATGAAAGAATGCATAAATACTCAAATAAATCAATAAAAAGATCAAAATTAATAAACAAATTGGTGTCAAGAATGGCATTACGCACAAGCTAAAACTAATTTCAAAAGAGAAAAATCTGACCGTATTAGAAATAATATAATCTAAAAATCATTATCATCTTTAACGTCCTGTTCCTGTCTATTACCCACTTCCCTCTAGTTCTCTCCTTCTTTCAGAGACTTAATTTTCGCTCGTGATTTACCGAGATAGATATAAAACGGTCCCCAACGGAGCCATAGCCAGGCATAGTTCAGGATGCCATAATTCAAATATGGTGCTTTTATTTTTTTTATCTTAGTTATATTGTCAGGAGCCACGCCAGAGAAAACATTTCTTATATATACTTTATCTCTGCAAATGCTTGTCTTCGTAAAACATTTTAATATCAACTATGTTTTTTTTTTAAATGTTTGTCACAGTAAATGAGCAAAACATTCATGAAAAAAAATACATTTTGCATAAATTTTCCCTGCTTCATTTTCTCTTAATAATTCCTCTTTGTTATATGTAATTTTTTTTTATTTTTTTATTAATTTTAAATTCATCTGTTTACTTATATTTTTCAGCTGCCTATGTTTGCCTTGAGGTGTGAGCTCCCATATTTCATCTATATAAATTCATTTCGGAGAGAGAGAGAGAGAGAGAGAGAGAGAGAGAGAGAGAGAGAGAGAGAGAGAGAGAGAGAGAGAGAGCTCCACAGCAAAAATAATGTTGAAGAGCAATGAGTCTGATAACACTACAGGCTCACCTGTAGCAGCCTGCACTCTAAGCAATAGACTGAGGACAGATGATTCCACACTCAGCAGTTCCTTGGGGTTCCGAAAGGGTAGGATCCCTTCTTTACCTTGCTCCGGACGAGGCAAGGAAGAAGAAGGGGCGAAGAAAGAGGGGGGGGGGAATGCTTTGTGGGTAGGGTTCGACTGCCGGGGAGGTGGGTCCATTTAACGTTTGGGTCCTGGCCCGAGGTGTGTGGGTCCCAAAAGTATTCAATTAGGGGCCCCGCGATAGAAGGCGTAAATGTCCCTCATCAGTGACACAGGTCGTCTATTTTCTACTTTATCGAGCGGAAAATATCAACTACGAATTTATGGCCCTGTTATAAAAATGACCGATATCCTTATGAATTTACATGAGCGGTGCCCAAGGAGAGAGAGAGAGAGAGAGAGAGAGAGAGAGAGAGAGAGAGAGAGAGATGGGGCGGGGGAAGGTCCAAGTCTTCAATGTGACAGACTATATAATATTTACCTACTGAAAAGCTACTCTACGTTCCACTTGGTCATGGTTTTAGTAGCTCCCAGGTTAATAGTCTATGATCTATGAGAGAGAGAGAGAGAGAGAGAGAGAGAGAGAGAGAGAGAGAGAGAGAGAGAGAGAGAGAGTTGAAAGTCTTCAATGTGATAGATTATTTAATATATTTACCTACTGAAAAGTTGCTCCACATTCCCCTTGGGCAAGGTTTTAGAAGCTTGCTTGCTCGCTCGCTCGCTCTCTCTCTCTCTCTCTCTCTCTCTCTCTCTCGAGAGAGAGAGAGAGAGAGAGAGAGAGAGAGAGTTGTAGGAATTCATACACACACACATTTATATATTATATATATATATATATATATATATATATATATATATATATATATATATATATATATATATATATATATATATATATATATATATATATATATATATATATATATATATATATATATATATACATATATATATATATATATATATATATATATATATATATATATATATATATATATATATATATATATATATATATATATATATATATATATATAATATAAATATATATATATATATATATATATATATATATATATATATATATATATATATATATATATATATATATATATATATATATATATATATATATATATATATATATATATATATATATATATATATATATATATATATATATATATATATATATATATATATATATATATATATATATATATATATATATATGTCTCCCGTTTGGCGACGGATCTGGAGGTCGCCTTTCCTTGGCCATCATATATATGATCCACAAATATCCGGTTGGCTTAGACACCAATGGTGTCTGATTTTCCTCTCTCACTCTCTCTCTCTCTCTCTCTCTCTCTCTCTCTCTCTCTCTCTCTCTCTCTCTCTCTCTCTCTTAATGTTTTCTTCTTGGTATCCATCCACACCCAATTACTGACCATACCCAACGCTGCTCAGTAATTCTGTCAATGTAGGTTCTGCTAACCAGAGTTGTTTGTCCTTTTGAACAGGTATCACTTACGTTAAATTGTCGTACATCCAAAAAAACAAAAGAAATTCAAGCACAAAAATAGACACGATTTAGAAAATGAGCCGAGAGACTTGTTATCTTGGAATTTCCTTTCGTCTCGGTAATTTCGTTCTCTCACTAAAATTATCAAAACGTCACATTCCTTCATCTCGTCACTATTTCTCCGGGAGGAAGTGGTCCTTTTAAACTCGGCACGAATTACGCTAACGAAAGCGAAGTCTTTCGTACACGGAGCCGTACACGAATTGACATACTGTTCTTTGTCAGTCGTTAAAAATCCTTCATCCCACCCATCCCCCAACCCCCACATCCCCAAAGGCAAACAGCATGTTTATGCTGATCTTAAATGCGCGCCATTTAAAAGTGACTTACGTATCCCTGGCCACGGAAGCGACACTAATTCGCGAATTCTGCGCCGGCGAGGACGAACTCGGTGAAGAAGACAAGACAATTCAAGACAAGACGAGACAAGACAAGACGAATCGTCAGAGCGTAATAAAATCGTCTTCCGCAGCGACGTGAAGGTGATATACACTCGCTGTCACCATTTTGATATTTTAAGACCCTGTTATTAGGATAATTACGTGGGGATATAATAAGCAGCATTATCATAATAATACGTGTGCTTACGTTCACGTGTGAGTCAAGGAGGCTATTAACAGGGAACGTAATACCAGTCGGTGCGCAGGGGCGTGCGCGACCGGACGCATTTTCCTGAGAAGTAACCAAGTATCGGACTTTTCCCTGAAAAAAGCGGGACGCCATATCTTGAAAAGTGACCATAGAATTTTCTTGAAAATAATTTCATTATGCTTCTCACATCCAAAGTACTCTTGAGTTTCTAAGCTCCCCTAACCTAACCTAACCTAACCCAAATTACTCTAAACATACCAATCTAACCTAACCCAACCTAACATAACCTAAGCTACCTAACCTAACCGACCTAACCTAACATCCTAACCTAACCTAACCTAGGGGCATGGGAAAAAACCGGGGCTTTTGCAATACTAGTATACATCTCAGGAATTTGCCGACCGGACAGCATAGTGAAGAGGTTAACAGAGCTAGATTGGCGAACTCCAGATACAATGCTGAACATCTCAATTTAGGATTTTCAGCCTTTTCATGTTGATGTGTTCAAAGGTAGCGGCTTGATTGATGTTCCGGAGAAAGACTAGATTGTTATTATTTGCTTATTAATTAATCGGAAGGTTGGGGGATGATTAATTATAAGTCTCGTGGAGCTTTGGTTTATGAATGGGGAATATAAACGTGAGGAATATGTACCTCTGTTTTGTAAAAAGGAAAAAAAATTATTTATTATTATTATTATTATTATTATTATTATTATTATTATTATTATTATTATTATTATTATTATTATTATTATTATATTCAGAAGATGGACCCTATTCATACGGAACAAGCCCACAGAGTCCACTGACTTGAAATTAAAGCTTGCAAACAATAAGGTGTTCATTAGAAAGAAGCAACAGAAGGTAATGGGAAACATATGTTACTGGGACCTCGATGATAAAGAACATGGCATATTTTATTTACTTAATTCTTTGTAACTATTAATTAGTTAATAGCTACGCTGATTTCTTTCACAATTGCTTCGAGAGTGATATTGCTGTGAATGGCGCAATCATGTACAGTTGATGTACCTTTACAAATGTCAATGAATTTTCAAGAGCCGTTAACTCTAAAGTGAATGTCTCCCTAAGTCACTAGTTCCTCACTTATCTAATTCCTGCTTCTTCTTCTTCTTCTTCTTCTTAGATTATCGTCTTAGATTCTCTTTAGATTCGGTTGGTATCGAAGCGTCTTTAGAAACAAATTCCGGTACTTCACCAGCAAGTAAGGTGAACATCTCTCTCTCTCTCTCTCTCTCTCTCTCTCTCTCTCTCTCTCTCTCATCATCGTTATCATAAAGTTACGTGACTTTCATCATGGGTTTGTCAAGTAGGAGTCATGTCACTGGAAACTTTCAAGAAAATTCATTATTAATTATTTTCGGTGGATATAAATACATATTGTACATTATATATATATATATATATATATATATATATATATATATATATATATATATATATATATATATATATATATATATATATATATATATATATATATATATATATATATATATATATATTCCGAAGCGCATAAGGAAACTAACAAATTTTGCAGTTTCTAAAAGTAATCATTGATTGGAAATGGGAGCAAGGGGACGGGCATCTGTCTATGGGGACTGAGGGGTCGTGAGGGGGAGGGTGGGGGAAGTGTGTAAAGAGTGCTTCTGGTTGATATATTGGCGACATGTGGCACCCATCATCCATCAAGGTATATCCTAAAAGGACGACGGCCGCGTTATTGTGGCCGAAATTATGAGAAGAAATGAATGACGTCGCGGATGGTCGCCGAGTGCGGACATGCGTATGTTCGTGCTTTTAGGATTTTCAGCCTATTTATGTTGATGGGTTCAAAAGTAGCGCCTTGATTGATGTTCCGGAGAAGGATTAGATAATTATTATTTGCTTATTAATTACTCGGAAGGTTGGGGGATGATTAATTATAAGTCTCGTGGAGCTTTGGTTTATGAATGGGAATATAAACATGAGGAATATGTGCCTCTGTTTTGTAAGAAGAAAATAAAACTATTATTATTATTATTATTATTATTATTATTATTATTATTATTATTATTATTATTATTATTATTATTATCATTATTATTATTATCATTATTATTATTATTATTATTATTATTATTATTATTATTATTATTCAGAAGATGGACCCTATTCATACAGAACAAGCCCACAGAGTCCACTGACTTGAAATTAAAGCTTGCAAAGAATAAGCTGTTCATTAGAAAGAAACAACAGAAGGTAATGGGAAATACAGAGAGAAGAGATCAAATATTAAAAAAGAAAAAATAAATTAACAAATTAGTAAATAAATGGAAAATGCCAATTACGATTTTAGGTTACTTCAGAGAGGTTGGAAGTTTCGCTGTGAAGAAAAAAGAAATGATATATAATGAATAAGATACTTAATTAAGGAACCACTGTTTGTCAAAAATGATGAGAGTTCAAATCTTATGTGTTAAAAAATGTCGTTGTTTTTAATTAATGAAATCATTATTTCTTAGAAATTTATTGAACTTCTACATCTAGACTCAAGTTCTTATAATGTAAAAATTATAGGTGTTCTTAAATCATATCAACCGTTAACTTATAATGTGGGTAATCATGTAAGAATATCTATCTTCATCATTTTTCTTTTTTTTATTTAATGGAAGAGAGATCTAATATTTCTTAATTTTTTTATTCAAAGGAAGGGAAATCTAATATTTCTTTCTATTTTACTTAAAGGAAGGGAGATCTAATATTTCTTGTT
>NC_089784.1:33090569-33095569 GCF_040412425.1 Macrobrachium rosenbergii
CTCCACTAAGAAACAATTGTTAGAGAGGGTGGACAGTCAGATGGAAGAAAGAGAATATGAACAGAGGTACATTAAAAGGAATGAAAGAAGTTGCAGCTAGGGGCCGAAGGGACGCTGCAAAGACCTTTAGGTAATGCCTACAGTGCAGCATGTGACGTGCACTGACGGCACTACCCCCACAACGGGTAAGTTAGCCATCTATACAAAGATTGGTTATTGTTTAAATTGACTTTTACTAAGTAAGTAACGTCTGAGTAATCTCATTATCTAAATACTTATCATGCATATGTTGTCAGTTCATAATATGTTAATTTTTTTTTAAGTATTCAACAATATATCTAATGAAGGTAAAAATGTTATATATTAAGGATATGTAAGCGTTTGGAAACAAACTTATAACAGAAACAATACAATATTCAAATTGAGAGAAACAGAAACAATATTATCATTAATAATAATAATTTTAAGTTTTGAGTCCCAAAGACATTGGTGGAAACTACGTGCATAGAATTTTTTATGCTTGGCAACGTGCACGAGACGGCTTTGCCACATTGCAACCCATGTAACCATGGCGATTCATGGCGCACTATGTAATGGATGGTGCATGTAGAAATTGCAAGTTACAATTAGTGCAATCTCATTACGACAAATGGCGACGCCATTGCATCAGTGTTGCGTAATGCGCAATGACATGACGACAAATGACACCTGCAGCGACCAGACCGCGTATCACTTGGTGCATGTTGCCAAATTTGGCGACATGGTAACGATTCACGGCGATCGTTGGCGATTTAGTCGTAATTATATCGTAATGGCGCTGTAATTAGCAAAATTTCGGCAGTTACGACATGCACGTCCTTAAATCGCAAATGTGTGACCAAGGCTTTAGTGTGAAAAGAGTCAAATTAGCCGCATTCTTCAGATACATCAACAGATGTTTTCATGTAACCAGGAAATTAAAATAAAAGGAATATTTAAATTACAGTGACTGTCAGAATATGATATTAAATATGTAAATCAATCGTTAAAACTCCTGACCTCGTTCTCTACATCAAGAGAGAGAGAGAGAGAGAGAGAGAGAGAGAGAGAACTTTTATTACACTTTTCCGTATATACAGAAATCCTTTAAGATTTCTTAAACGCTTCTGTCTTACTGTATTAAAACGGTTGCAAAAATACGTGATTTACAGTAACAGCATGAATATCAAAATAAAAAATACAAAAACTGCAGTCATGTAAAGTCTTGAATTTACGAGATTTGCAAATACCAACTTGGCCGGAAAATGTACATAAATAAAAAAATTATAATAATGATACTTGGTAAAAGTCAATCAAGGCTCAAAGAAAATGAATTCTGAAATGTATATATGGCAAAAGGCTTTCATTGCTCTAGGAATAAAAAAAAAATTACAGACATCCAACCGGAGCAAAATCATTTGAATGTTCTGAAAAAGGAAATATGAAAACCCAGGCTGAGTGATCGGTCTACGACGTTCTAAAAACAAACACACACACGCACACAAACGACTAAAACTGAGCGCAAGTAAACGCCCTTGAACGCTGTGGGAAATCCTTCATAAACGGACGAACATCCTTTGAAAATCCACAGCCACTTCTGCAGAATTCAATCGGTGTATAAATGAGATCGACAAAATATATATACTCGTTCACTTCCTTGACCAATGCCTCTACTAATTCGGAATCTCTCTCTCTCTCTCTCTCTCTCTCTCTCTTTCATATCATCCTTTTCATCTTGCATTTCCTTCTTGTAGATATTCTTTCATATGAAACCCCGCCCTCTCTCTCTCTCTCTCTCTCTCTCCATATCACCCTCGTCATGTTGCTTTTCTTCCATGTAGATTCTCTTTTATATGAACCTCTCTCTCTCTCTCTCTCTCTCTCTCTCTCTCTCTCTCTCTCTCTCTCTGTCATATCATCCTTTTCATCATACTTTTCTGTCTTGTAGATATAATTCATATGTACCCCGTCTCTCTCTCTCTCTCTCTCTCTCTCTCTCTCTCTCTCTCTCTCTCTCTCATATCATTCTTTTCATCTTGCTCGTCTTTCTTGTAGATATTCTTTCATACGAAACCTCCCTTCTCTCTCTCTCTCTCTCTCTCTCTCTCTCTCTCTCTCTCTCTCTCTCTCTCTCTCTCTCAAAAGTGTTTTAAGCAACAGAGAAAACAGCACATCCCCAAAAAATCATTTAAACCTTCCACCAGGAACACTTGTTTATCTCTCAATTTCTGTCACGCCTGGGGAAAACCATATCTACCGGACGGGTGTGTGTGTGTGAGTGTGTGTGTGTGTGTATGTGTGTGAGTCCTATCATAGGATCCGCGTTCCAATTCGAGCCTTATCCTACCTTATGAGTTAGCTTTACTGTCGTCATTTGCGAGGCCAATGGAGCCGAGGCTGTTACGTGGGAATGATTTTTGTGCTCGGCCCTTACGGAATGGCACGTACGTAACAGTGGAGGCTCCGTGACGTGACGTAAGGTTTATTAACCCCAGTTGGGAATCAGAGTGTGAACTCTTTCTTTATTTATAGTGATTGGACTTTTGACCTCTGATGGTTCAATTTAGAGGGATCGGCTTCCCCCTTTTGGGAGAATTCATTGGAAATTACTAAACAGTTCAATGGAAAGTTAATTCCAGGTGCGCGGAGGTGTTATTCATCTGGTCGTATTTCAGCGTCCTCTGCAGTTTTGAACATAAAACAAGTAAAAAAAAATGCGCCGAAGTTTCTTCGGCGCAGTCGAGTTTTCTGCACAGCATATAATTCTGCATGAGCCGCGGACCATGAAACTTTCAGCCACGGCCCGTTGGTGGCCATTGCTATAGCGTTGCCAGACGCACGATTATGGCTAACTTTAACCTTAAATAAAATAAAAACTACTGAGGCTAGAGGGCTGCAATTTGGTATGTTTGATGATTAGGGGGTGGATGACCATCATACCAATTGGCAGCCCTCTACACTCAGTAGTTTTTAAGATCTGAGGGCGGACAGAAAAAGTGCGGACAGAGTAGTTTTCTTGTTCAGAAAACCAAAAAAAACATCTATTCACTGTCTGACACGCGATTTATCACGGATCTGTCGCGGAGAATAATCTTGAATATTTGCACATATCTAAATTAATAAAAAAACTTTGAATCGCAATATTTCATTCTTACAATTTTCCTGAACATTTAATTCCGGGTTCGGATCAACATTTGAATTCTTGATGTCAGTCAAGGCTATCTTGGTTCACTGGTTAAATGACTGACTCATTGATTTCAAGTTCTCTCCAGTTAGTCTAACTTGGAAAAATTTCTGAAAAAACAGTCAGTAAAAAATTCCTGACAATGGATGCAATATGGAACAGATGGTAGCCATCTTTGCTGTTTCCTGGGAACTCGTTAAATGAAATGACTACTGAAGACTTAAATTTAATCTCTCTTATGATAATACTTCAGTTTTCAGTTTTCTGTAAAAGAAAACTATTGTGCCGGCTTTGTCTGTCCGTCCGCACTTTTTTCTCTCCGCACTTTTTCTGTCCGCACTTTTTTCTCTCCGCACTTTGTCTGTCCCCACTTTTTTCTGTCCGCACTTTTTTGTCTGCACTTTTTTCTGTCCCACTCTTTTCTGTCCGCATTGTTTCTGTCCGCCCCCAGATCTTAAAAACTACTGTGGCTAGAGGGCTGCAAATTGGTATGTTGATCATCCACCCTACAATCATCAAACAAACCAAATTGCAGCCCTCTAGCCCCAGTAGTTTTTATTCTATTTAAGGTTACAGGTAGCTATAATCGTGCTTCTGGCAACACTATAGGACAGGCCACCACCCGCCCGTGGTTAAAGTTTCATGGACCGCGGCTCATACAGCATTATACCGAGACCACCAAAAGATAGATCTATTTTCTATGGCCTTGATTATACGCTGTACGGAAATCTGGATTGCGCCGAAGAAACTTCGGCGTATTCTTTATTTGCTGTGTGTATGGTTTCTTTTTAAACAATAATACCAATGTATCATTATTATTATTATGAAATTTTGCTTCGAAGTTCGAAGTCATATTATGCGGTATCCTTGCATAATTTTCTCCTGTTAAATTCATGTCATTCACTAAATTTTCTTAGAAATTGTCGCTGTTGTTTTGTCTTTGCCATGCACAGTTCTGAAAAGTCCTTATTTCATGTGATGCTGATCTCGTTTAATTAGCCCGGTATGAAAAGGAGTTATTTAGATCTGTCGCGTTTCTTTTATTTTCATACACCGTGTCTTTCGTATAGTCGTTCTCTCTCTCTCTCTCTCTCTCTCTCTCTCTCTCTCTCTCTCATATCATCCTTCTCATGTTGCTTTTCTTCCATGTAGATTTTATTTCATGCGAACCTCTCTCTCTCTCTCTCTCTCTCTCTCTCTCTCTCTCTCTCTCTCTCTCTCTCTCATATCATCCTTTTCATCTTGCTTTTTCTTCTAGTAGATATTCTTTCATATGAAACCCCGCCCTCTCTCTCTCTCTCTCTCTCTCTCTCTCTCTCTCTCTCTCTCTCTCTCTCTCTCTCTCTCTCTCTCTCTCCATATCATCCTTGTCATGTTGCCTTTCTCTCATGTAGATTTTATTTCATGCGAACCTCTGTCTCTCTCTTTCTCTCTCTCATATCATCCTTATCATGCTGCCTTTCTTCCATGTAGATTTTATTTCGTGCGAACCTCTCTCTCTCTCTCTCTCTCTCTCTCTCTCTCTCTCTCTCTCTCTCTCTCTCTCTCTCTCCCTTCCACCGATTTTGTCCAGGCACTCTCTATTTTTTCTTTCTTTTCCCAGCTACCCTTTCATTCACTCGAGACTTTTTATCTCCTGTGCTTTCCCTTTATTTCATCCCTGTCATTCACTTTACTCTAGATATTTTTCCATACCTGTTCATTGTTTCATTCTTTCCCTCTCTCTTTTCATTTCGCCACCCTTTACTTTGCATATTTTTCTTTGCATATCATTCTTATATACATGCATATATATATA
>NC_089784.1:33100569-33135569 GCF_040412425.1 Macrobrachium rosenbergii
AGATTTTGGCTTTTTTATGTTTTATAATTAAAAAAAGGGGGGGGGGAATAATCTCATTTTGGCAGGGGCATGGGCTGACTATCCTATTCTAAATTTCTAGAAAGGAATTGAAAGCGTAACAACGTTTGACATTATTCTTCAAGTAACATGCATTTATCCCCGTATAGGGGCGGGTTTTCCTCCTGTTACACTTTCAAGCCCTCTTACTGTCAGTTTCCTTTTCAGCGCTGAATGACCTCATAGGTCCCAGTGCTTGCCCTTGGCATAGATCCTATGTTCCATTCCATTCCATTCCAACAAGCATTTATGACGTATAAATTTCCATACCGTCTAAAATAAAGGCAATGTAATCACAAGTGTAATCACACAAGATCCTGATAATCGTAGGTCAGAAAATTCTAAATGCTCGTGAATTTTGACCGCACGGTGGTGTGCATCGTTTCAAAAATAATTGGTCATTGTAAAATCGTCCTTTTTCAAAAGCTCAAGCGGAGATGCAATGCATTAGTGCGCCAAAACAATCACCCTTGCATTTAATATAAGCTTTATTTATTTCTTTATTAACGTGACTTTTTGTTATTCCTTTCTAGTAACTGCTTTCTTTGTGTATTCCCTATTATATGCAGTAATTTTATTTCAAATGAACACCATAATCTTTGGAAGCTTGAATTTCGAGTCAGTGGCCACAGTGAACAGGGGTTTATCTTCTGAATAATAATAATAATAATAATAATAATAATAATAATAATAATAATAATAATAATAATAATAATTATTATTATTATTATTATTATTATTATTATTATTATTATTATTATTATTATTATTATTATTATTGTCGAAGTGGCAGTTGTCGCAGAAACAACAGGCACCGATGCTGAAAGTCGTTCACCCCCCAAGTGATGAGCACCGTACGATCGAGAGACAGCCGTTAAGATCACAACGGTTGGCTCGCGGATACAGGGAAACAGCCATTACATAACTGCCATATTCACGCCGAAAGATTGTTCGATGTTTTCTTGGGCTGTCACAAAAATTCTTTTCAATTTGTCTTTTTAAGATAAACAAGTATTTTTATTCAGTTGGCTGAAGAGAACCGTTGTGCAAACGGTCGAAAGCTCCCGTTTTATCCTTTTTGTATTTTGGAAAAATACAGTCTATCATTTACATTATTGTGGCTTTTTACTCATTTTAATAATAATAATAATAATGATAAATGAAAGAAACATAAAACCCATGTACAAATCATAAGGTAAAACGAATAAATAAAATAGCCTTATAATAATAATAATAATAATTGAAAGTAACACAAAACCCTTGTACAAATCATAAGGTAAACCGAATAAATAAAATAGCGGTATATAATAATAATAATAATAATAATAATAATAATAATAATAATAATAATAATAATAATAATAATTGAAAGAAACGCAAAACCTATGTACAAATCATAAGGTAAACCGAATTAATCAATTAGCCTAATAATAATAATAATAATAATAATAATAATAGCCTTATATTACAAAAAGCACTCAACTATTTAAACAAGGAAAAGACTTAAATTATGAAAGATGCGTATCCTCAACTTATTAGAATAGGATTAAGGCCAAGCGCTGGGACCTATGATGTCAGTCAGCTCTGAAAGGGAAACTGACAGTGAGAAGGCTTGAAAGGTGTAACAGGAGGAAAACCTCGCAGCAGTTGCACTCTGAAACAATTATTAAGAAAGGGTGGAAACTCAGATGGAAGAGAAAGAATATGAAAGGAGGTACAGTAAAAGGAATAAAAGAGGTTGCAGCTATGGGCCGAAGGGACGCTGCAAAGACCCTCAAGTAATACCTACAGCGCACCACGTGACGTCACTACCCCACTACGAGGGCTAAAGTTATTATATCTTACTAATTAGTCCCAGTGTGGGTAACCGCATACAAACCATAGAACGGACCACCCTCACAATTAGTTAGTAAGACGACTTTTAAGGCCTTTTCCGCAGGTATAGAGACGGAAAGAGGCGACACACCTGGAGTTAGACCTAATTAAGCCAGTTGCACGGTTGAGTGCCAGCGTTGATTGATTTGATTTTGATAAGTGGCGTCGCATGAATGAGAGGGAGGGAGGAGGGGATGAGATTGGGATGATAAAATTAAGATTAGTTTAAGGTAGAACATGAAGAACACGTGAAACATAAGTTGCTTATTATTATTATTATTATTATTATTATTATTATTATTATTATTATTATTATTATTATTATTATTATTATTATTATTTCTACATTGCCTATCCATGTGCATGGACCTGAGCTTAAATAAAGCATATTATTATTATTATTATTATTATTATTATTATTATTATTATTATTATTATTTCTACACTGCCTATACCAGTACGTGGCCCTAAGTTTAAATGAAAGATATTATTATTATTATTATTATTATTATTATTATTATTATTATTATTATTATTATTATTATTATTATTATTATTATTACCTGAGGCTGCCAAGGAGACCAAGTCCTACACAGGTATAATGAGGGGTGACTCACCTGTGGGAAGGTGCGGTCTGTCAGACAAATACGGCTGTTCATCATTGTGTCACTGGCCAAACCAGAATGTCACGATTTGGTGGCGAGGACGACGAGCTGGGGGAGAGAGAGAGAGAGAAGAGAGTCCACGGAAACCTTGGTGGTTAGTTGATACAGGCAATCCAACCTATATATATATATATATATATATATATATATATATATATATATATATATATATATATATATATATATATATATATATATATATATATATATGTATGTATGTATGTATGTATGTATGTATGTATGTATGTATGTATGTATGTATGTATAATGTCTGTATAATGTCTGTAGAGAGAGAATGAGAGAGCGAGAGAGTCCACGGAAACATTGGTACTTAGTTAATAAAGGCAATCTAAAAGAGAGAGAGAGAGAGAGAGAGAGAGAGAGAGAGAGAGAGAGAGAGAGAGAGAGAGAGAGAATTCACGGAAATCATTATACCTCGTTAATACGAACACTTAAAAATCTAAACGACTAAGAAGGCAGAGAGAGAGAGAGAGAGAGAGAGAGAGAGAGAGAGAGAGAGAGAGAGAGAGAGAGAGAGAGAGAGAGAGAGAATATACGGAAACCTTTATACATCGTTATATTTACAAATATAACTTGAGACAAAACGCCTGAATTTTTTTATATTACGAGATATATATAAAACTGATTGTGAAGCAGTGATTCCAAAGTGATATTAGAAATGTTTAGAATATAAAAAAAAAAATTTGTAAAGGAAAAATAAACAAAAAGTTAACAAATACCTCTAATTGCAGAATACAAACCAAGATATTTCCTAAGATAAAAAAAAGTCTGAATTACTTGCTTTTATCAAGGGACATATAGAGCCAATCGTGAAATCGTCAGGGCTGACTGATATTAGAGGTTTTTGAAATAGAAGAAAAATTGTGAAGAAAAAAAAATATGATTAAATAAATACCACAAATTGCAGAATACAAACCAAGGTATTTCCTAAGATAAAAAAAAGTCTGAATTATTTGTTTTTATCAAGGGACATATGAAGCTAATCGTGAGGGCTGACTGATATTAGAGGTTTTTAAAGTAGGAAAAAAATTTTAAGAAAAATATAATTAAATAAATACCACAAATTGCAGAATACAAACCAAAATATTTTCCTAGGATAAAAAGCCAAGGGCCATATATATCTAATCGTGAAATCGTGAGGGCTGACTGGTATTAGAGGTTTTTAAAATAGGAATAAACATCTTTGTAAAATAATAAAAATAAACAAATGTCGCAAATTGCAGAATACATACCAAGACATTTTCAAAGATGAAGAGTCAGAATTATTACTTTTCAAGGGATATAATTATATAAAACTGGTTGTGATGCGGTAGTCTCTAACTGATATTGAAGGTTTTCAAAGCAGGAAAAATTCTTGAAAAAAATAAAAATAAACGAAACCCACAAAGTGCAAAATACAAACCAAGAAATTTCCAGAGATGAAATGTAAAAAAATGCGCCGAAGTTTCTTCGGCGCAATCGAGTTTTCTGTACAGCCACTACAGCATATAATAAATGCCACCGAAAACAGAATTATCTTTCGGTGGTCTCGGTATAGTTCTATATGAGCCTTGGCCCATGAAACTTTAACAATGGCCCGGTGGTGGCCTATCCTATACCGTTGCCAGAAGCACGATAATGGCTAACTTTAACCTTAAATAAAATATAAACTACTGAGGCTAAAGGGCTGCAAAGTGGTATGTCTGATGATTGGAGGGTGGATGATCAACATACCAATTTGCAGCCCTCTAGCCTCAGTAGGTTTTAGGGCCTGAGGGCGGACAGAAGCAAGTTCGGACGGACAGACAAAACCGGCACAATAGTTTTCTTTTCAGAAAACTAAAAAGTCCGAATTATTTGTTTTCAAAGCGAGGCCTACCTGATATTGGAGGTTGTAAAACGAGGAAGAAAATAGATATTGCAAAGAGAAAATCTAAATATAAACAACGAAAATGTAAATACAAGAAAGACGCTTTCATAAACTTTAAAACTAAACGCTGAACATCTTCGAAGTAAACAGAGAATCCTTCCCACCTCCAGAGGTCAAACATAATCACTAGAGCAGTGGTTTTTAACGTTTTTCAATGTATGCACCCCTTTCAAATCAGCAGTCAGTTTTCGCACCCCCTGAATTGCTAAAAAAAAATTATTATTATTATTATTATTATTATTATTATTATTATTATTATTATTATTATTATTATTATTATTATTATTATTATATCTGATTTTATTTTTATTTTTTCGCAGAAAAATAATATGCGCATATATAAATATATATATTTTACTTTAAATTCATAGGCACCCACGCACCCCTTAGGAACCGGGCTTCTCACCCCCCAAGGGGTGCGAGCACCCCTGGTTAAGAACCACGGCACCAGAGCACCTCCCAACCTCCAGGTGGACTCCTCTTTTAACAGGCGAGATAACGACGAGAATTAAACGAAGGAATAATGCCTAAACAAAATTCCCGAAGAAAGACGAGGAGAGGCAAACGCGAACGCGGAAGGATGATGGATGGAGCAATTAACGATAAATTAAAATAGGAGCCAAAGAAGATTAAATTAAATCAGAGGGGAAATCAACGTGTCATCTACATGACCCGTGTCATAGCCAGGACTGAGGAAGAGAGAGAGGGAGAGAGAGAGAGAGAGAGAGAGAGAGAGAGAGAGAGAGAGAGAGAGAGAGAGAGAGAGAGAGGAAGAGGGAGAAAAAGAGGGGAGAGAGAGAGAGAGAGAGAGAGAGGAAGAGGGAGAAAAAGAGGGGGAGAGAGAGAGAGAGACTGAGGGAGAGAAAGAGGTTTAGAGAGAGAGAGAGAGAGAGAGAGAGAGAGAGAGAGAGAGAGAGAGAGAGAGAGAGAGACTGCTGACAAAATACGTCAAGAAAATATTAAAAAGCAGCATAATTGACGCAGGAGTATATAAGGGATGAGATTATCTTGGCTTCCAGTCTTAGAATATTCCTTAAACTAATTTCATAACCGAGAATGTTTAATGTAAATGCTAATCCCATATATATATATATATAATATATATATATATATATATATATATATATATATATATATATATATATATATATATATATATATATATATATATATATATATATATAATAATTTTCTTTAATATATATACAAAAATGTATGTATTATGTATTAAGCCAGCGTACGATGGCATTCAAGTAAAGAACTGTCAAGGAACTATTGGTTAGATATTTCGATTTAGCAACTATTGACAAAATTGCCAGTGAACGATGTCTTGTGAAAACATGCATACACATACGCGCATGCGTGCGACCATTTGCAAAGAGACGCGGACGTATTGATGAATATCATTTTATTAAAAACACGCTGAAAATCATTAACAGTTTTGACATCCACCTTTCTTTCTGATAATTCCCCGAGTTTTTTCTTTGCGAAAAAAAACCTTCAGTGATTCTCGTACCTTCATCCTTTACCGTTTCCATAAAGCTTTCCTTTATATCTTACACACACACACACACACACACACACACACACACACACACACACACACACACATATATATATATATATATATATATATATATATATATATATATATATATATATATATATATATATATATGTATGTATGTATGTATGTAAGTATATACACTCATATGAAGACATACAATACAATATCTGTCTTAACCAACTGTTTGTGCGTGTGCACACACACACACACATATTCAGAGGTCAATACAGAAAGACGATTCGCAAATAAAACGGAAACTGACAAAACAAAACAACAAAATAAAAAAAAGACAGGAAAAAACAAGAAAACATAACCCCTGGCCGAGGAAAATGGAAATAGCCCAGATAAACCCTGGGAAGAAAACCAACACTTCTGAATGTTACGGGAAATAAACCCAAGGATGTGTATAGGGCAATGCACATAAACCATAAGGCTTTGGAAAGGACGGAGAGAGAGAGAGAGAGAGAGAGAGAGAGAGAGAGAGAGAGAGAGAGAGAGAGAGAGAGAGAGAGAGGGGGTCGGAGAGAGAGAGAGAGAGAGAGAGAGAGAGAGAGAGAGAGAGAGAGAGAGAGAGAGAGAGAGAGGGGGGTCGGAGAGAGAGAGAGAGAGAGAGAGAGAGAGAGAGAGAGAGAGAGAGAGAGAGAGAGGGGGAGGGGGGATGAGGGGAGAGAGGGGGGATGGGGGAGAGAGAGAGACGGGGGGGATGGGGAGAGAGAGAGAGAGAGAGAGAGAGAGAGAGAGAGAGAGAAAGCATACCAATACTTTTGAGAGAGAGAGAGAGAGAGAGAAAGCAAATCAATGCTTTTTCGAACGAGAGAGAGAGAGAGAGAGAGAGAGAGAGAGAGAGAGAGAGAGAGAGAGAGAGAAAGGCAAACCAATACTTTTTCCGAAGGAAGGGGGACACACAACGAACGAGTTTGTACAGGTAAGGTATCCTTTGATAAAGGGGTGTATTAAAAGACAGTCACCTATGTTCGCCTTGACTTAGGGATACTGCCCGCCTCTGAATCACTTGGGCAAACCTAAGGTCACACTCTTATAATGGCTGGAATTGGGGGGGAAAGGGAGGTTGGTGCCAAGATAAAAAGGAAGGTCATTTGAAGGAATTCACAAAGGAGATATCAGCATCCAATGTGCCAGTAATAATACCGGTGGTGTTTTCAAGATATAATAATAATAATAATAATAATAATAATAATAATAATAATAATAATAATAATAATAATAATAATAATAATAATAATAATGAGGAGGCACGATGCAACCCGGAACCCCACACTATAAAAACCACCCAGTCCAATAGGATGACTGTGATTGACCAAAAAAAAAAATTAATAATAATAATAATAATAATAATAATAATAATAATAATAATAATAATAATAATAATAACAGAAGTCAGATTTCTCTGGCGTTAAAGGTATATAGGCCAGTTATTTCTTCTCCATGGCAGAGTAATGAAATGTGAAATATAATAATGAGAAAAACCCCTGACCTTTCACTTGAAGACATCAGGGCTCAATCCCGACGCAAATCAACTTAATACCTCTCTTGACAGCTGAATGGTAGATCACTCGTCGATGAAGTCAGACGTAGGTGCTGTCGGAGGATCGAAACCGCCAGGTACCGAACCACTTTTAGTTTTCTGTAAAAGAAAACTGTTGCGCCGGTTTTGTCTGTCCGTCCGCACTTTTTTCTGTGCGCACTTTTTTTCTGTCCGCCCTCAGATCTTAAAAACTACTTTGGCTACAGGACTGCAAATTGGTATGTTGATCATCCATCCTCCAATCATCAGACATACCAAACTGCAGCCCTCTAGCATCAGAAATTTTTGTTTTATTTAAGGTTAAAGTTAGCCATAATCAAGCTTCTGACAACGATATAGGACAGGCCACCACCTGGCCGTGGTTAAAGTTTCATGGGCCGCGGCTCATACAGCATTATACTGAGATCACCGAAAGATTGATCTATTTCGGTGGCCTTGATTATACGCTGTAGAGGCTGTACAGAAAAGACGATTGCGCCGAAGAAACTTCGGCGCATTTTTTATTTGTTAAGTATAATTCACCTTTGGTATTCTTTCCCAGGTAGAGCGAATTTGACATTCAGCGACATCTGTAGCTTAATGCTTGCGAATACATACATGCATATTTAAATTTCTGACTCACATATGTATGTATGTATGTATGTATGTATGTATGTATGTATGTATGTATGTATGTATGTATGTATGTATGTATGTATGTATATATAACTGGACTTCCATATGAAAAATATCTTTTTTTAAATTTCACATTTTTTTATGAAAAAATCTTAGCTAGATTCTAATCATCATTCAGTAACTTCAATTAAGACATGTAGGTGCTGTGATAGAAGCATAAACGGGAAAAAATTCGTACTAAATCTAAAAAGAAGAAGAAGAAGAAGAAGCAGAACAAGAAGAGGTAGAAGGACCAGGCATTAACCTTTGAAGGTGGCATTATAGGAAAGGGGTTAAAACCTCGTGGGTGTGGCAGAAGGGGGTAATAAACCTTCGGCTGAGGAGGAGGAGGAGGAGGAGGAGGAGGAGGTTGGCCCTGAAGGAACAGATGATTTAACCGCAGAGGTTTTGGATGCTGACAGATCTAATCGATCAGGAGGTCGCGTGGACGTGTGCGCCTGACGGCTTGACGGAACCAACTGACGGAAAAATAACACAGAGACCCAAAGAAAAAAAAAATGGACGAAACAAAAAGGAAAATGGCCCCGATGGCCCTGTTTTTGAGTGAAAGATTATGGTGCGGATTAATGCCGATGGAATAGGATGGTTGGTGGTTGTGGATGGAAAAGGACGGAGAAAGAATGGGACGGAAGAAAAAACACACGACGGAAATAAACAACTTTTTTTTTTTTATTTTTGAGTTAGTGACTCCGACGTTGTACGAGTTTCCGGAGAGGAAAAGAAAAATTCGAAAAGTTGAAATTATTCTCATTACGGTAAATGTCACTCTGACAGTACATGGCGGCACTGTAGGCTACTGATGATTACAGTTAAATAAGTCCTTTGTTTATTCTATGATTTATCTGAAATAATATCTACCTTGTATACCTCTGCATATTTCCCTGAGCAGAAGTAAAGGATATTATTATTATTATTATTATTATTATTATTATTATTATTATTATTATTATTTTTCCCCCGTAGTGAGATAGTGCCTTCAGTGCACCTCACGCGGTGCAGTGTAGGCATTACTTAAGGTTCTTTGCTGTAACCCCGTCCATTCCTTTTACTGTATATAATACATAGAGAGAGAGAGAGAGAGAGAGAGAGAGAGAGAGAGAGAGAGAGAGAGAGAGAGAGAGAGAGAGAGAATGGTTAATACTTGCTGATGATACAGCACTGAAAAGAGAAAGTAAAGAGAAACTGCTGAAATTAACAAAATATTTTTCAAGTGTTCGTAAAAGGAGAAGAAAGTTGGGAGCAAATAAAAGGAAGAGCAAATTTATGAGAGTTGATGGAATCAAGAAAGACAGAGCAGTTGATAGAAACATGAATCGAAGAAGAATTGAAGTTGAAATGTACAGGCATTCGGTAATAAATGTCGTGGGTAGCGGTTGGATGAGAGAAGAGGCGAGTCACAGAATAAGCGAAACAAAGAATGTATCAAAACGTGAGCAAATAACTGAGAAGAGATTTGGAATGCCTATGGAAACGAAAGCTGGGAAGTATGAAAAGATTGTTCAACCAGCTCTCCTTTATGGAAGTAAAGTGCTGACGATGAATGCAAATACGAAAAAGATCGTGTAGTATATACAGAATAAAATTAATTGAAAGGGTGAGAGATGTGGAGGTACACAGAAGTGGCGAGTGAAGGTGAAAAGATGGATGAAGGTATTTAGGTCATGTGGGAAGGAGAGGGAGCTCTAAAATCCACTGGAGACATGATGTGAAAGATGTACTGGAATGCGAGAGAGCAAGATAGAAATCATTAAGGCGCAATGTGCATTGTGAGGTTCGATGCACTGTTAATGAGGCTTCTGTGTGGCTGTATGAATTGGCGCCTTCCTCAAAAAAAGAGTAAAAAATGCTCCGAAATATCTTCGGTGCAACCGAGTTTTCTGTACGGCCGCCGAAAATAGATCTATCTTTCGGTGGAATCGGTATAATGCTGTATGAGCCGCGACCTATGAAACTTTAACCACGGCCCCTGGTGGCCTATCCTATATCGTTGACAGAAGTCCGATTATGGCTAACTTTAACCTTAAATAAAATAAAAACTACTGAGGCTAGAGGGCTGCAATTAGGTACGTTTGGTGATTTGAGGGTGGATGATCAGCATGCTAATTTGCAGCCCTCTAGACTCACTGGTTTTTAAGATCTGAGGGCGAACAGAAAAGAGTACGGATAGAAAAAAGTGAGGACGGACAGCCAAAGCCGGCACAATAGTTTTCTTTTACAGAAAACTAAAAATGTTATTAATTTTTGCTTCCAATACAAGGATACCCAACCTGCTTCCCCGTCAATGAAAAATTCCTCGTATATTTTACTCGTTTCATTCTTCCTTTCACATTGACGATATGGCCTCGTGGACTTACAGCTCCGAGCTAATCCCGGGCCTCCACTTGTCATTTCCTTCAACAGTATCTGCCGGCGTTCTTGAATCCCCCAAAGCCTTGCGTAGTCATGTTTGTGAACTCTTGTGTATTTCACGAATGCTACGGTCCTATTCTACCGAGCAGCTTGTCTCCAATACAAAGAAATCCGATGTATACTGTTTGTACACACACACACACCTATATATATATATATGTATATATATATATATATATATATATATATATATATATATATATATATATATATATATATATATATATCTTCTTCTTCTTCTTTTAACGTGCTTTTATTCCCATTTTTGTATGGGGTAAGCACGATGCCTTCTTTTGAAGGACTTTTTGATTTGGCTTTGGGGTAGACCTGTGGTCTCGATCGGCTGCCCTGCCTGACATCGCTTAGACCCCGGTACGTATGTTTCATGTATTATACCCGACCCAACGCCCTTTCTTCCCAGCAGCGAGAAGTTATTGCGCGGGTATGGCGAGAGTTCGAGACGTGTGAGATGTTTGTTATGTTTTTAGGTGTTGTAGTGGCTTTGTTTTGTGTGTGTATTTAGTCTGTAACATCCATTTGCTTTTTAAGCAAACCTATCCGTTGATTACATATATAATCCCGGGATGTCTACACGGATAGCAAAGTGTCTGCCTTTCTGACCAGTCGGCTGCGGGTTTGAACCCGCCCACAGACCTCTACGAAGTCCGAAGCTGCTGCTGTAACCGACTGAGCCATCGAGGCTCTATATATATATATATATATATATATATATATATATATATATATATATATATATATATATATATATATATATATATATATATATATATATATATATATATATGTATGTGTATGTATATATATATATATATATATATATATATATATATATATATATATATATATATATCCAGCCAAGAGAAAACATATGACAATGCGGCACCCCTAGGCACTGCCTGTGGCACCCCAGGGTGCCACGGCACCCAGTTTGAGAATCACTGCCTTAGAAACTTGAAGAAGAGCTCACTTCCCATCTAAATCGCGCAAAACGAACCACCCTGATAAAAAACAAAAAGCGTTCTCTTCCTCTTGTTTAAATAAATGGAAATGTTGTGCAATCACTAATTAATTATCATCTCACGCGGTCTTCTTCTTCCCCTTGACGCCCTCCTTAGCTTTCCCTAACATCAGTAGATTGTCTCTCACAGGTGTGGCCGAGGGAAATCGAGAGATCTCCCAGGGAAACAAACAAAAAAAAATGGGACCCCAAATTTAATGACGTTCTTAGACGGGAAACCGCTTTCATTATCCTCCAGAAAGTCAAACGGTGAAAGTTGGAATCACGGGCGTATTAAATTCTGGGTGAAAAGGTCATAACTTTTGGCGGTTACCTGCCACACCATAGTCATGTTTAGTATGTTATTATTATTATTATTATTATTATTATTATTATTATTATTATTATTATTATTATTATTATTATTATTATTATTCAGAAGATGGACCTTATTCATATGAAACAAGGCCACCAAAGGGACCATCGACTTGAAATTCAAGCTTCCAAGGAATATGATGTTCATGAGAAAGAAGTAACTGAAGGTAATGGGAAATACAAAAAGAAGAGGTCACTTATTAGAAAAGACAAATAAATAAATTAACAACTCAATAAACAAATAAAAAAAATGTAAGTAAATTATTAATATACAAAAATTGTATTAGTGTGTTAGTATGTTTATAGCAATGACGTGTAATCATGCTGATTTAAAACACAGATAAGCCTGGTATTCCGAAATTGATAGCCGAAGCATAGATGAAGTGGGAATTTTAGAACAAATTGCCATTCCGAAATTGCATAGAAGAATTGGGAATTTTAGGACAACTTGCAATTCCCAAATTGATTGCCGAAACATAGATGAAGTGGGAATTTTAGGATAAATTGCAATTCCGAAATTGCATAGATGAAGTGGGAATTTTAGGATAACTTGCAATTCCGAAATTGATAGCCGAAGCAAAGATGAAGCGGGAATTTTGGGACAAATTGCAATTCCGAAAATTATAGCCGAAGCATAGATGAAGTGGGAATTTTGAGACAAATTGCAATTCCGAAATTGGTAGCCTAAGCATAGATGAAGTGGGAATTTGGGACAAATTGTAATTCCGAAAGTGATAGCCGTAGCACAGATTCCACCTGCGGCAATAATGATTTAGGAAATGTCATTAAAACTGCTATTTGGTTTCGTTCTACAATAAATGAAAATTTGATTATATATGACTTTAAAGGCAATGCTGGAATGACCTAAAAGTTTCAAAAATTTTCCAGCTCCTGGAAGGACGAGAGAGAGAGAGAAATCATTGGCGCATGCGCCCAACGCTGCTATGACTCAGAAAAATATAAATTTCAGTCTCCGGAAACAAAATCTGATCAAAAACAAGGCGAGGAGTTTACAGATGAATTCAGTGAACAATTTTATGCTCATGAAAATATGGAAAACTACATGGCGGAGGAGCACTATGGAGTCGACGTTGCAGCCTTCGGCGATTTATAAAGCGGAAATGTTTTTAATACTGTTACGTTTGGAATAAGTTCTGCACTCGAGAGAAGCACGGGAAGGAATCAAGAGGAGAGGAGGCCCCTGGAATACTTTCGAGAACTTTCACGAGAAGAAAGCAGGGAGAGAAAGGAGGTGTGTATTGCCAGAATTACCATTTAGATCAACAGATCGGTGAAATCTCAAAGGAGTAGAGAGGACTTTTCACCATCTTGGAATACGTCCGACTTCAGTTCCTGGAGGAGCGGGAGAGACGCCATTCGCGCATGTGCCTAACGCTGCAGCCCTGTGAAGCACCAACCTCGGTCTCCAGGGACAAGTTATAAGATCCTTCTAATCGTCTTCAGAAACAGGATTGTATTTATTCGAGAAGTTGAGTAAAAGAAATGGAGAGTTACCAAATAATGACAGTGAACAATTGCACACTTCTGATAATAAGGACCACTTCCAGGAAGCGCTCTACACAAGCAACTGTGTGTGTTAGGAGAGGAAAGCAAAGGAGTGGTTGAGGCGACGCTGAAATGGTCCAAAATCTTCTGAGTCTTGCCTGAGAGTGTTTCAGAATCCTTTGGAAGGGCGAGGGAGAAGAAGAGCCATTCGTGTATGCCCCTAGCGCTAGAGCTCCGTGGAACTACTTCAGAGTCTGTAGAAGCATGCTCATAAATCCTTCGAGTCGCCCTGAAGCCTTCAGAGATTTGATGTCATATTCGAAAAGCAGGGTTAAGTAGGCCCTGAGCCACAAGGCTGAGGGGTTCCAAGGCGCCCTAAGGATGCCTTCTCTTGAAAACACCCTTGACTGGGGAAGATCCTCCTCAGAGGCTGCTTCCCTGGAGGTAGGCAGGTTTCCTGCCAGGCTGGGGAAGCGGGCCTGAGGAGGGCCTGAACCACAAGGGTGAGGGAGCCCTGAGGCGCCCTAAGGATGCCTTCCCCTGAAGGGATCCTTGACTGGGGAAGATCCTTCTCAGAGGCTGCTTCCCTGGAGGTAGGCAGACTTCCTGCCAGGCTGGGGAAGCGGGCCTGAGGGGGGCCTGAACCACAAGGGTGAGGGAGCCCTGAGGCGCCCTAAGGATGCCTTCCCCTGAAGGCACCCTTGACTGGGGAAGATCCTTCTCAGAGGCTGCTTCCCTGGAGGTAGGCAGACTTCCTGCCAGGCTGGGGAAGCGGGCCTGAGGAGAGCCTGAACCACAAGGGTGAGGGAGCCCTGAGGCGCCCTAAGGATGCCTTCCCCTGAAGGCACCCTTGACTGGGGAAGATCCTTCTCAGAGGCTGCTTCCCTGGAGGTAGGCAGGTTTCCTGCCAGGCTGGGGAAGAGGGCCTGAGGAGAGCCTGAACCACAAGTGTGAGGGAGGCCCAAGGCGCCCAAAGGATGCCTTCCCTGAAGGCACCCTTGACTGGGAAGATCCTTCTCAGAGGCTGCTTCCCTGGAGGTAGGCAGGACTCCTGCCAGGCTGGGGAAGCGGTCCTGAACCATAAGGGTGAGGGAGCCCTGATGCGCCCTAAGGATGCCTTTCCCTGAAGGCACCCTTGACTGGGAAAGATCCTTCTCAGAGGCTGCTTCCCTGGAGGTAGGCAGGATTCCCGCCAGGCTGGGGAAGCGAGCCTGAACCACCAGGGTGATAGAGCCCCAAGGCACCCTAAGGATGCCTTCCCCTGAAGGCACCCTTGACTGGGGAAGATCCTTCTCAGAGGCTGCTTCCCTGGAGGTAGGCAAGCTTCCTGCCAGGCTGGGGAAGCGGGCTGGAGGAGGGCCTGAACCACAAGGGTGAGGGAGCCCTGAGGCGCCCTAAGGATGCCTTCCCCTGAAGGGATCCTTGACTGGGGAAGATCCTTCTCAGAGGCTGCTTCCCTGGTGGTAGGCAGGCTTCCTGCCAGGCTGGGGAAGCGGGCTTGAGGGGGGCCTGAACCACAAGGGTGAGGGAGCCCTGAGGCGCCCTAAGGATGCCTTCCCCTGAAGGCACCCTTGACTGGGGAAGATCCTTCTCAGAGGCTGCTTCCTGAGGTAGGCAAGCTTCCTGCCAGGCTGGGGAAGCGGGCCTGAGGAGGGCCTGAACCACAAGGGTGAGGGAGCCCTGAGGCGCCCTAAGGATGCCTTCCCCTGAAGGGATCCTTGACTGGGGAAGATCCTTCTCAGAGGCTGCTTCCTGGAGGTAGGCAGGCTTCCTGCCAGGCTGGGGAAGCGGGCCTGAGGGGGCCTGAACCACAAGGGTGAGGGAGCCCTGAGGCGCCCTAAGGATGCCTTCCCCCTGAAGGCACCCTTGACTGGGGAAGATCCTTCTCAGAGGCTGCTTCCCTGGAGGTAGGCAGGCTTCCTGCCAGGCTGGGGAAGCGGGCCTGAGGAGAGCCTGAATCACAAGGGTGAGGGAGCCCTGAGGCGCCCTAAGGATGCCTTCCCCTGAAGGCACCCTTGACTGGGGAAGATCCTTCTCAGAGGCTGCTTCCCTGGAGGTAGGCAGGTTTCCTGCCAGGCTGGGGAAGAGGGCCTGAGGAGAGCCTGAACCACAAGTGTGAGGGAGGCCCAAGGTGCCCAAAGGATGCCTTCCCCTGAAGGCACCCTTGACTGGGGAAGATCCTTCTCAGAGGCTGCTTCCCTGGAGGTAGGCAGGACTCCTGCCAGGCTGGGGAAGCGGTCCTGAACCATAAGGGTGAGGGAGCCCTGACGCGCCCTAAGGATGCCTTTCCCTGAAGGCACCCTTGACTGGGAAAGATCCTTCTCAGAGGTTGCTTCCCTGGAGGTAGGCAGGATTCCCGCCAGGCTGGGGAAGCGAGCCTGAACCACCAGGGTGATAGAGCCCCAAGGCACCCTAAGGATGCCTTCCCCTGAAGGCACCCTTGACTGGGGAAGATCCTTCTCAGAGGCTGCTTCCCTGGAGGTAGGCAAGCTTCCTGCCAGGCTGGGGAAGCGGGCTGGAGGAGGGCCTGAACCACAAGGGTGAGGGAGTCCTGAGGCGCCCTAAGGATGCCTTCACATGAAGGCATCCTTGACTGGGGAAGATCCTTCTCAGAGGCTGCTTCCCTGGAGGCAGGCAGGCTTCCTGCCAGGCTGGGGAAGCGGGCCTGAGGGGGGGGCCTGAACCACAAGGGTGAGGGAGCCCTGAGGCACCCTAAGGATGCCTTCCCCTGAAGGCACCCTTGACTGGGGAAGATCCTTCTCAGAGGCTGCTTCCCTGGAGGTAGGCAGGCTTCCTGCCAAGCTGGGGAAGCGGGCCTGAGGAGGGCCTGAGCCAAAAGGGTGAAGGAGCCCTGAGGCGCCCTAAGGATGCCTTCCCCTGAAGGCACCCTTGACTGGGGAAGATCCTTCTCAGAGGCTGCTTCCCTCTGAGAAGGTTCAAATTGCAATTCCGAAATTGATAGCCGAAGCATAGATGAAGCGTGAATTTTGGGACAAATTGCAATTCCGAAACTGATAGCCGAGGCATAGATGAAGTGGGAATTTTGGGACAAATTGCAATTCCGAAATTGATAGCCGAAGCATAGATGAAGTGTGAATTTTGTGACAAATTGCAATTTCGAAATTGATAGCCGAAGCATAGATGAAGTGGGAATTTTAGGATAAATAACCAGTCTCCAATTCTCAGAATTATAAATTTAAAATTTCAATACCAGCAAGGCACTGTATATGGCCACAACAACAATATACGGTAGAATGTACTAGTCCTCCAAACAAAGCACTGCACTCACACATCAAAAGACTGGAATAATTCCAAATTATAAATCAGGCCAACCTTGTGCTGGCACGGGCTCTTGCTCTAGGACAGCCCTTAGAAAACTTATACAGAATCCCGAATATAATAGCATAGCATCTTTACGCCATAACAAAATATCTTTATTGCATCCCAAATATCTAACATAACCAAATCGTAGATTCAACCGACATCATAAGGCGATAAAGCTTCAGGCTCATACAGTCGTGAACTCTGTTGACCTTACAGATGGAGTGGGTGGGCAGTGTAACCCTACCTTATAAAGGATAAGTGCAAGGAGCACTTTTGCCAAAAGTGCCAGGGTCACATTCCACGGTGCCAAAAGTGCCACTGTAAGAAATCACGATCAGCGTAAAAAATCTAGATCCAATAAACTCAGCCAGTCGGTACCGACCAGTAACGCCACCTAGGAGCCTAGGCCTACTTTACTTTCTCCTTATTCTTCAAGCTTAGGCATACTTTATTTTCTTCTTCTTCATCTTCTTCTTCTTCAAATCTAGGCCTCTTTTACTTTCTTCTTCTTCTTCTTCTTCTTCTTCTTCAAGGTTTGTGGTAAGATACGGAAGGGATTAGGAGGCCTGGTGTGGATCTCCGGACTCTAAATAACCAAGAGTAAATGATCACCTCCAGTCCGAAGGAAATCAGTTTTCTAAAAGAACACCACAGGTATTCACCTTAATAGGCAGGTCATTATTATTATTATTATTATTATTATTATTATTATTATTATTATTATTATTATTATTATTATTATTATTATTATTTTGTTGAATATGATGGCAGCCTTGGTTGCATTAATCTTGTAGACTATTCGTTCAACTCTTCTAATTATCCTTTTTTCTTCTTCAGTAACAGAATTGCGTAAAATGCCAAAGTTCATTGCTGGGGTTTTTATTTATAAAAAAATATCAAGAGTCGCAGGTAATGGAAATTCCGAGGGCGGGGTCCAAAAACGATAATTAGAAGAGTTGAACGGATTAATGCAACCAACCCTGCCATCATAGTCAACAAAACATGTTTGAAAGAGGGCCTATACTCAAAGTATATTATTATTATTATTATTATTATTATATTTTTGAAAAATCCTCATAGTAGCATGACTCTTGAAGTGGAGAAACAAATCCACAGTTATGTATGGGTATAAATTTATTTGAAAATAAATTTCTACAGAGAGCTTTCGGGAATCTGTTCGATTCCCCTTTTCATTCTCATTATTATTATTATTATTATTATTATTATTATTATTATTATTATTATTATTATTATTATTATTATTATTATTATTATTAGTGTTCCTAATACAGCGGATGAGATAAATCTGATGTTGTCATTATATTCTTAGTTATATAGTAATCAAATCTGCATATATATATATATATATATATATATATATATATATATATATATATATATATATATATATATATATATATATATATATATATATATATATATATATATATATATATATATATATATATATATATATATATATATATATATATATATATATATATATATATATATATATATATATGTATATATATATATTTTTTGGCATAAATTAATTCAACATTTCACGAACTTCGATGCTGTCAAACAAAATTAATACCCCTCCTAACAAAAAACTGTTTAACGTAAACTACCAACCCCCCCCCAAAAAAAAGAAATACGGTTAACACTACACCTAACATCACAACAGATTACCCTGTCATACACTGTCAACAAAAATTTTTTTAACCCGTCAGAAACAAGTAAAAATTGCGTCGTAGTTTCTTCGGCGCAATCGAGGTTTCTGTATTTCGTATAATCAAGGCCACCGTAAATAGATCTGTCTTTCGGTGGTCTCGGTATAATGTTGTATGAGACCCGGCCCATGAAACGTTAACCACGGCCCGGTTGTGGCCTGTCCTATATCGTTGCCAATGCACGATTATGGCTAAATTTAACCTTAAATAAAATAAAAACTGTTGATGCCAGAGGGCCACAATTTGGTATGCTTGATGATTGGAGGGTGGATGATCAACATACCACTTTGCAGCCCTCTAGCCTTAGTAGTTTTTAAGATCTGAGAGCGGACAGCAAAAAGTGCGGACAGAAAAAAGTGCGGACGGACAGACAGAGCAAGCACAATAGCTTTCTTTTACAGAAAACTAAAACTCGCTCACACTGTGCCCGGACAGTTAACTTAACTCATGAGAAGAGAGATGCTGAGAGATATAGGGCCTCTATATATTAATGTATAATTTTTGTATCATTTTCTTTTCCCTTCCTTGTGAACTCCGCACACATAGTCGTCGGGAATTCATTCCTATCAGTGAAAGCGGAACTTTTCTCGTATACTTTGGGCGGTTAAGTTTACACCTCCTCTGTGGCTGTGCCGAGGAAAACTTTATATATTTTCCCCTCAGAGTGCGTGTGTGCGTGTTTGTGTGTGTGTGTGTGTGTGTGAGTCTGTGTGTGACATCGTCATAATAATATTGTACGTTCCATCCTGAACACAAACAGAGAGTGTGCATGTGTGTGTGTGTGTGCCATCATCATGATGTTCTGCGTCAAACCATTCATAAACAATGTGTTTGTGTGTGTTTGTGTTGTGTACCATCGTCATAATAATATTGTGTTGCATCCTAAACACAATGTCTGTGTGTGTGCGTGTTTGTGTACGTGTGCCATCGTCATAATATTCAACGTTGAACACCATAACACAAACATAGTGTGTGTATGTGTGTGTGTTCGTATACCGTGCTTGTGCATGAATGTGTGTGTGTGTGCCATCGTCATAATATTCTTCTACACTGCACCCCCGAACACAGTGTCTATGTGAGTGTGTGTGTGTGTGTGCGTGTGTGTGTTTGTGTGTGTGTGCCTGTTTCTCGTGTGTGTGTGCATGCGTGTGTGCCTATGCGAAGAACGGAGGCCTCACAGTCACCCTACTCATCATTAATAATAACACAGAATTATGACACCCGGCCGCCTTTCCGTCGGCGGGATGCCCCCAACATCTTTATCTTAATCACCGCGACTCCCCCGTCGCCCTCGCCGGGTTAGAAGTGCAAAATTTATGGTAATAATGTTTCCTGCCGCGCTCATCTCACTGGTATCATCCGCCATATTTATGAACCTCCTGTGACTTCCGACGGACCAAAGTTCTGGCGGGCGTCGGGGGACGTGGGGGGCGGAGGAGGGGGAGGGGTAGAGCGGGGAAGGAGGCGGGGGCTGGTATTTTTTAACTGGCGGGAAAATTTAAAATGTCCCGCGCGCGGGAGTTTAAGATTTGTGCCGCCGAGGGAGGACGATGACGCCGTTGCGGAAACAAGAGCTGGCGAAGCTTCTAGACTTATGGCAGATTCACCTCCGTCCTTTTTTTTCTTCTTCTTCTTCTTCTTCCTCTTCTTCTTCTCGCGCCCGCTAACTTCATCTGTTCTTTAATGGAAAAATGACACAATGAATTGACGCAGGGAAAATATGCCGTTAACCTGTCAACGCCCTTAAAAGATCGGTGTGACCTATGAGCTCTTCTCCTTCGCCTCTAGAGGGAAGGATGAAACCGAGACAATCTCTCTCTCTCTCTCTCTCTCTCTCTCTCTCTCTCTCTCTCTCTCTCTCTCTCTCTCTCTCTCTTTCCAGCTCCTACGGAGAATCTGGAAAGAGCCACCTTCCACCTTGCACAAGACGACCCGGTAATACGTAATTCTATTTTCTTAATTAAATCTATGCTAGTGCCTGCACCAACGTTATAACTGGAATGTATCGGCTTCACTTAAACCGAAGGGGATTTAAATTAGCGTTACGGAGCTTCCAGGAGAATGCGCGCGTTTTTACACTTCTAGGTAAACTTAATTAAAACGTTTTTTTTAATGACTGCTGCCGTAGTTACTATTCTCAGGTAGGATTAAGAACGGCAAGTTGCACGCATAAATACTCGGCTGACATATTCGGCACTTATACAGCGAGATAAATTTTGGCGATACAGCTGCTGCATGATACAACTTTCCTCGTTACGAGCTGGAGGGCGGGATACAACTTGATGACGTACTGACACAGAAGACAAATGTAAAAGCGTTTCCAAGAGAGAGTCTTGCTAATGAATGTAAGACCTCCTTATAAAATTTCCCCGTAACACGTGTCCTTCACAAATTTAGCCCGGAGACAAAAGGACTCTATATACGGCGAGGAGGAGGAGGAGGACATTCATGCGAAGGGCAGAGGCAGCCATATAAAACAGGAAGCTAAGGCGAGCTTTTGGAATTATACTGCCGAAGGAAGAGCGCGCCCCAAATGCGTTCGTCACGGACCTCTATCATCTGGCCATGTCGCCTCCTTTCCCAGTTCCCGCAACTCGGCCAGAGAGAGAGAGAGAGAGAGAGAGAGAGAGAGAGAGAGAGAGAGAGAGAGAGAGAGAGAGAGAGACGAAAAAATCCTTCACGAAATGCTTGCTTTTCACATTCACCAAAAGGAATAACTCCTGCAGAAGAAGAAGAAGAAGAAGAAGAAGCCCGGAGGGTTTGGGAGAGAAGACCCATGCATCACGCGAAGGCTGAGAGGCCGCAGCAGCAGCAGTAGCGGTTCCAAGACAGTTCCTCTTTCTTTTTTTTTCCATTATTATTTTCTTCTCCAGTTCCTCTTCCGAGGGCGGTCCACCTAGTCTCTGTGGCGAAGTTCCAATGATTTTTCTCTCCCCCTTTCTCCTTTCCCGAAAGAAAACAAATTAAAATCACGCCGTTTGTCTCTCGGACTGTGATCATAATTGTCAACACTAATTATCATGAATGGTCTCCTACGATATGTATCATGAACCCGTTTCCTTTTTGGCAGAAGAGAAGGCCGGTCTGGGGTGAAAAACAGCCCACGGTCCAGCCCACTAAGTCACCCCTGAAAAGAGTTATGGGAGAAAACGGGAAGTGGCGGAAATGGTTCCACAAACAGACAGCGTTCCTTGCCCTCTGATTTACATTGCCATTCAGGAATTACCAAAGTCTAAATGGTTCAACCGAGATGAGTGATGCTAGACAATTGCAGAGAGAGAGGAAAGCAATGGATTATTATCAAAGAGCTAAATTAGCTTAGTCGGTGGTCTACATAGAAAACGGAAAATAAAAGGTGGAAATTGTGATGAGAAAGGTTGCCAACGAAAGCAAAGAACAGGCATTGTTATTGCACCAGTAAAATTTCTAGAATTTCTTATCTAGATTGCAGCATCAACTCTACAAGAATGACTTTCTCTCTCTCACACACATGCACACATTTTAGCAAGAATTTTACCAATTCCTTTATGGAATCATCTGCTTTTCTTAAAAGATGAAATTAAATATGCTAATTATGTACATTCTACATAAGAAAGTTCTTCATTGGGAGGGTGGGTAGAGCTCTCGGCTAGCAGGCTGTTGGCCTAGCGTTCGACTCTCCGACCGGTCAGTGAAGAATTAGAGGAATTTATTTCTGGTGATAGAAATTCAGTTCTCGTCATAATGTGGTTCGGATTCCACAATAAGCTGTAAGTCCCGTTGCTAGGTAACCAGTTGGTTCTTATAGCCACGTAAAATAAATCTAATCCTTCTGGCCAGCCCTAGGAGAGCTGTTAATCAGCTCAGTGGTCTGGTTAAACTAAGGTATACTTAACTTTCTACATGAGAAATATTAGCCTACAAGAGTAAGTTATTTAAAAACACACAATTCATTTAGAATCATCTCATCTTAGTATTAAGTTTACCTTCTCTGATTACCTTACAAAAATATGTAAAGAGTGTAGTACACTGCAGTCTGCTCTAATTGGAGATGACAGTAAATATCCACACCCGATATCATTGTAACCAATGGTAGGTGCTGAGAATCAACTTCAGCCAATCACAGTTAGCCTCTGTGATATCTGCTGCAGATTTTAGTTTTCTGTAAAAGAAAACTATAGTGCCGGTTTTGTCTGCCTGTCCGCGCTTTTTCTGTCTGCACATTTTTCTGTCCGCACTTTTTCTGTCCGCACATTTTTCTGTCCCAATTTTTCTGTCCGCCCTCAGATCGTAAAAACTACTGAGGCTAGAGGGCTGCAAATTGCTATGTTGATCATCCACCCTCCAATCATCAAACGTACCAAACTGCAGCCTCTAGCCTCAGTTAATTTTAATTTTATTTAAGGTTAAAGTTAGCCATAATCGTGCTTCTGGCAACGATATAGGATAGGCCACCACCGGACCATGGTTGAGTTTCATGGGCCGCGGCTGAAAGTTTCATACAACATTATACGCTGTAAAGAAAACTCGATTGCGCCGAAGAAACTTCGGCGCATTTATTACTTTGCTGTCAGCTACGAAAAAAAAATGCGATAAAATAATATTCATAATGAAAAGTAATATAATCATATACAGGTGGAAGTCGCCAGTTTTGTCACATAACAATCGAGATTTCAGCCAGAGAGAAAAACTGAAAGACGTGAATCTATAACTTGGAAATTCTCTTAATGTTAGTAAATTCTTTTAAGAATTACACTTGAGAATGTAAAAGCAGCTTTGTTCGCTGCCTAAAAATATTTCTGATTACAGATTAAAAGTAAGAAATGCTAATATTAACAAGTCTCCTTAAGAGCGTCTCCTAAACCTAATTATTATGGGGAAGGAATAATGTCAAAGGAGAGAGAGAGAGGGGGGTCCAATTAAAAATGCAATAATACGATACTTGTAAGACAGATCAAATATATATTGGAAATGCTGCTCAGTACATGAAAAATTAAGCATCTTCGTCAAGTTAAAAACCGACAATAATAATAATAATAATAATAATAATAATAATAATAATAATAATAATAATAATAATAATAATAATAATAATAATAACAAAACGTACCTTAGCAGTATTCATCTTGATTTATAGAGCTATTTTTTCCATCCCTATATTATACAGAGTCAAATACAGAGAGAGAGAGAGAGAGAGAGAGAGAGAGAGAGAGAGAGAGAGAGAGAGAGAGAGAGAGAGAGAGAGAGAGAGAGAGCTATATAAGAGGGTTAACAGACCTAGGAAATTGATACCGAAACATTATTTTCACAAGAATCAAAGAGAGAGAGAGAGAGAGAGAGAGAGAGAGAGAGAGGCAGTGATGCCAAAAGCATTATTCTCATCAGAACCAAACAGTAGCACACATACTCACACACACACACATAGAGAGAGAGAGAGAGAGAGAGAATTAAGGACAATGATGCCAAAACATTCTCAGATAACCAAACAGCAGCACACACACACAAAAGAGAGAGAGAGAGAGAGAGAGAGAGAGAGAGAGAGAGAGAGAGAGAGAATTAATATGGCAATGATGCCAAAAGCATTATTCTCATCAGAACCAAACTGCAGCACACAGACACACACACACACATACACACACACACAGAGAGAGAGAGAGAGAGAGAGAGAGAGAGAGAGAGAGAGAGAGGAGAGAGAGAGAGAGGAATTAACAGCATATTAAGGACAATGATCGCTGACTGGCAATGAAATGGCGAGCTGAATAACTCAAAAGAGGCCGACAAGAACTTTCGACAGCTGTCTGTTGGCCCGGACTCGTTCTCTGATCAAATAATTCAGCCTCCGACTACAGCGCGATATTTGAGAGGAATTGATGGATTCTTAATTCCCGGTTACATTATACATTCGTTCAGGGACACGCGCGCGTCCTTCACAGGTGTCACTGTGTCATTGTTTCCATACGGCGGACATTATAATGTTGTCAGGGATAATGACTATCTTTTACAATGTGACTTTCGAAGTAAGTTAAGTAGGTGGGTGTTGGAGACAGTGGTGATTATTTGGATCAGTGTTTAAACGCTTCATCCAAAATCATTGTAAAATGGAGGCTAATATAATGACATCCATAACTGGCATCAGATCTATACAATTGAGATTAACATCCAAATTCTTCATCATACATGAATATATAATTAACATTAATATATCTTAATCATGGTAAGCTAATATTATGACATCTGCAATTGTCATCATATCTCTAAACTTGATTATAAAATGGAGGCTAATATAATGATATCCATAACGGGCATCATATCTCTGAAATTAAGATTAATGTCCTAATTCATTATCGTACGTGAATATATAATTAAAATTACTGTATCTTAATTAATGGTAAACGAATATAATGACATCCGTAATTGTTATCATATCTCTGAAATTGAGATTAATATCCTAATTCATTATCATACATGAATATATAATTAACGTTAATATAATCATAGTAAGCTAACACAATGAAATCCATTAGTCCCATCATATACTTTATCTGAAGCTAAGATTAACTTCAGATTCATCATCATACATCCATTTATAATTAACGTTTATGGTATTATAATTACAGTACTAAAATGGATATATAAAACCATTATATCTCTAAAACTGAGATGAACACCTAAATTCATCATCATACATGAATATATATAATTAAATAATTAACGCTAGTATATTGTAATAAAGGTGCCAAAATGGAGGTTAATATAATGACATACAGAACGCTATCATTATATCTAGTTGAGATGAACATCCAAATTCTTCATCATACATTAATATCTAATTAACGATGGTATATTTTGACGAAGGTACCGAAAGAACGTTCAAAACTGCAATATATTCAGCCAAAGAACGTCATTATTACATTACACATCGAACAACTAATATAAGAATCATCATCACATTATACAGAAGACAATGAATATTAGAAAATGCTTAAAATATAAATATATAGGAAGTGCCCGAATGTAGACTTAGCATGTATACGAGTATGCAAGAGCGCCTTTGTCTAAAATCTGATATTTACAACAATATTGCCCCCCTGCACCCCCACTAATCCCCCCACCCACCAACCACACCCCCCCTTCCAAAAAAAAGTGCAATTTCTTTGTACAAAAACCCAGCAGCGAAAAGGCCCCCAGTCCTTATCGAAATGAGCGTAACATAGGTCCCTAATAAAGATGGGCTAAAATCAATTAGGCAATCAACGCTGGCCTCTCCCCCTCTGTCCCTCCCTCCCCCTACTAATACCCCCTTCCTCTAAACGAAGAGGAGGGGGAGGGGGGAAAGGAGGAGAGGGGGGTTAGAGGGGATTAAACCCAAACGAGCAGATTTCTCGCTGGGGGTCGTCCTTCAAGCAGCGAGTGTATCGCAGCGAAAGAAACCGGAGTGATTAGATACCGATATAAATTTAAATTCAATCAGCACAACGAGCGAATCGGCCCATTTTTCAATTCCCGGGAATCTGAGAGGGAGGAGGGAGGGAGGGTGGGAATGAGGGAGGGAATGAGGGAGGAAGGGACTGGGGTAATATGAGGAGGAGGAAGGAGAAGAAGATGGGGGAGATACTGAGAAAGAGGGGACCGAGACACTGAAGATAAGAAGAAGAAGAAGAAGAAGAAGAAGAAGAAGAAGAAGAGGAGGAGGAGGAGGAGGAGGAGGAGGAGAAGGAGGAGGAGGAGGAGGAGGAGGAGGAGGAGGAGGAGAAAGAAGGAAAGAAAGAATGGGGGGAGATCTAAGAGAGAAGGGAGCGAGACGTAGAAGAAGAAGAGGAGGAAGAGAAAGAGGAAGAGGAAGGGGAAGAGGAAGAGGAGGAGGAAGAGGAAGAGGAGGAGGAGGAGAACGAAGGAGAGAAAGAAGGGTGGACATATAGAGAGAGAGAGAGGGACCCAGACACTGAAGAAGAAGAGGAGGAGGAGGAGGAGGAGGATGCGTGAGAGGGAGAGGGAAAGAGAGAGAGAGAGAGAAAGATAGAGCTCGGGGGTGGGGGCGTCCAGAGCTGGGTGTATCCTCTGGGTGGGAGAAGTGCGAAGAAATAAATTAAATAATCCGGTACAAATGATCCGTGATACGACACAACACCGCCACCGTGATATTACGGGAAATAGACATCATAATTTTCAGACAGGAAAGAGCGAGACTGGGGACTCAAATCCACCAGAAGCTTGTGGGGGGTAGGGGGGGGAGAGGGGGGGAAAGAAAATAGGTAAAAAAACTGAGAGAGAGAGAGAGAGAGAGAGAGAGAGAGAGAGAGAGAGAGAGAGAGAGAGAGAGAGAGTAGGAAAAAAGGCAGAGAAAAGGAAGGAAAGAGTGGGGAGGGAGAGGGGGAAAGAAAATAGGTTAAAAAATGACAGAGAGAGAGAGAGAGAGAGAGAGAGAGAGAGAGAGAGAGAGAGAGGAAAAAGGCAGAGAGAGAGAAGGAAAGAGTGGGGAGGGAGAGGGGGAAAGAACATAGGTTAAAAAATGAGAGAGAGAGAGAGAGAGAGAGAGAGAGAGAGAGAGAGAGAGAGAGAGAGAGAGACTAGCCAGGAGATGGGAAGAATGTAATGGCCAGGAGGATGAATGAGGCTGCAAGATAAAAGTCAAGAACTGAGGAGAAAGAGTGAAGAGGAAGAGAGGAAATTCATAGTGAAAGTTGGCGAGGAAAAATACTTGGAGGAAAAAGGAGAGGAGATTAGGACTGGTTAGAAGAAGAGAGGAAACGAGAGGACTTTAAACCTTAAAAAAAAAAAAAAATAGAGAAGAGATGAGGAAGGTTAAATCGCCAAGAAAAATAATCAATGGATGGCCAGAGTAGAAAGAGATCACAAGGATACGAATAGAAAAGGAATTAAACGTACAAAGAAAGAGTCTTTCAAAAAAAGATACTGATGAAGTAAATTGTAAAATATCTTTGGATAAAGATTGATATAGAAAGCACAAACAACCATAAGACTGTGACTGTGCTGAATTTTATCTCCAAGCAGGCTAGGTTATAAGCTTTTGGTCAACCTTTCGTTGTCTATTTGACACACCAGTATTTTGCATAAAACTGTATTTTGTATGGATTTTTTAGTCTCCTGTAAAAGAAAACTATTGTGCCAGCTTTGTCTGTCCGCCCGCACTTTATTCTGTCTGCCCTCAGATCTGAAAAACTGCTGAGGCTAGATGGCTGCAAATTGGTAAGTTGATCATCCAACCTCCAATCATCAAACATACCAAATTGCAGCTCTCTATCCTCAGTAGTTTTTATTTTATTTAATCGTGCTTCTGGCAACGATATACAATAGGCCACCACCAGGCCGTGGTTAAAGTTTCATGGGCCGCGGCTTATACAGCGGCTATACAGAAAACTCGATTCTGCCAAAGAAACTTCGGCGCATTTTTTACTTGTTTCTTTAAGATTTTACTCAGGGTGGTCCAAAGGATTGCTGATCAGGGATGAAATTTTGGAAGTGATAAGAGAGTAACTTTCGGAAAAGAGACCATTTGCCGCCCCCTCTCTCTCTCTCTCTCTCTCTCTCTCTCTCTCTCTCTCTCTCTCTCTCTCTTCTCGTCCCCAAAGACGATTACAACCCACAGCCATGCAAAATATCCGGAGTATCTCATTCTACGTAACTTTGGAAGAGGTATATCGTCTATAGACTCGTTATCACTTCTTTTCTTGTCTATCTACTATCTATTTTGAAGCTGAAACATTCCTAATTTTTAGTAGTGTTCCCAAGGGTGCTGTACTGCCATCTACTCTCTCCCTTTCCTGTGTGTTACTGACCAGCTGTAAATCACCATCTTCTATTAGAGATTATGTCAACAAATCCAGTAATCCACATCTATGCTTTTACATCAAATTCATTCTCTGTTGCTGGTACTCATTTTCGAATTAATCTCTTCTCACTTTTCAAATGGAATTTGGGTCATTCAAAAATATTCTGTGAACGTTGCAAACCGCTTTTAACCGAAACATAAAAAGCTCTAAATTTTCCTCTAAATAAAACTGGATGTAAATAATTTAGTGCGAAAAATAAACTGATTTTGATGAAAGTGAACGCAGAGAGAAAGGTTAATAAACGAGGTCTTATGATAAAATATGCAAATAGAGAAACGCTGACTCTAAGAAAGTGCAGTGTAGTGATGACTGGGAGATTAATTTGATTTTTAGTGTTTATGACAGAAGAAAGGTAGAGATGAATGATTCACTAGTAGCTGGGATAAATGTACATTAATAGATTGTTGAAAAGTTGAGGGTTGCTGATAATGTTAGTTGATAACAGCGAAGGAAAACTGAGGAGAATGGTAACAAATTTTGAAAGAGTAAGTGTTGAATGATGATGGTGGATATTATCAACAGAGTAGAAGATAAACAGATATCTTCATTTAGTTAAGTTTAATGTCCCTATGAAAATATATCGCCGACTTAAAATGCAAATATTTCAATAATTATTATTGTCACCACTGCCAACTTCACCCTTCTACAAAGGAACAATTATTCCTATCACTTATTCCTTTGGCAACTTTCCTCCCTTCAAACATTCCCCTACACACCAAGGTCAGCCTCTCTGTTACACCACGCCGTAGTATCTCGCATGTCATCTCGTTCACTCATGATGCCCTTCCATTCTTTAACGGTACCATTTGGTTGCACTCTTTCCATCCTGGCATTCACTTCCACAAGGAATTTCAAAATTACCTTAATCCCAGCTACTAGTGAATCATTCATATCTACCTTTCTTGTGTCCCAGACGCTAAAAATCAAATTAATCTCTCAGTTATCCTTACACCGCACTTTTTTAGAGTCAGCGTTTCTCTATTTGCATATTTTGTACTAAGGCCCCGTTTATTAACCTTTCTCTCTGCATTCGCATTTATCAAAAGCAGTTTATTTTCCTCACTAAATCATTTATTCAGATTAAGCTTGAACTCTTTTTACGTTCACTTAGAATGGGAATACCTGATCCATCCTCATTTTTACTGTTACATAATTATATCTTCTCTTGTAACTGCGCTTCAGACTTTTTATCTTACTAATCTTGTTATTTCATCACCTCACCGCTTACCGCTTTTATTCCTGCATCCTACTCTCCACTGCCCTCCTGTAAATTTGTACATGTCTTGTACACTACTACTTCTTCACTGTAGAGAGAGAGAGAGAGAGAGAGAGAAAGAGAGAGAGAGAGAGAGAGAGAGAGAGAGAGAGGGGGAGATTGAGGGGAGAAAGAGAGAGAGATTCTGGGAGATAAAGAGGGAGAGAGAGGGAGATTAAGGGAGAGAAAGAGGGAGAGAGAGCGGAGATTGAGGGAAAGAGAGAGAGAGAGAGAGAGAGAGAGAGAGAGAGAGAAAACATAATATACTATAAAAAAAAAAACAAGCTATGTAGTTTGCATGCGTCATAAGCAAAAAACAGTACTTTACTTCACAGAAAATTCCACAATCATTGCTACATGATTTATAGCATACTCACAAACGCTACACAAACAAAGGCAACCAACCAAACAAACAAACAGACATATAGTATTAAAAAGACACACTTAATCCCGCGAAACTGTCCCGATGGCAAGGCCGGTGTGGAACTGTCATTACCACCCCACCTTTGACAAGATTTCAGACCCGGCCCATATCAAATCACCTAGGCACCTCCTCCTCATTCGGCATTCACAGGCATCAAAAATTGTGAACGGAATGTGTCTACTGCCATTCAAGATAAGTAATTATGGACAGCCCAGAGAGAGCCGAGTGTCTGTGCGCCGTCACTTCGCTGATGAAAAATATCTGAAGGCATCAGTCAACTCGGAGGAGACGGACCTTTTAGTTTTCAATTAGGCGTCATGTCTTAGGAATGAGATTCTTACGCTGAGAGGTATATTGACGGGTTCCTCTCAATGATTCGAAGCCGATAAGTAGTCATGAGATGTGTCTGTCTTAATTACGCTGGTGAATACTGCCTTCAGTGTAGTTCAGTCCTTTTCTGTATGAAAGTGATTCTAGATAAAACAAGTGAAAAATGCGCAGAAGATCGAGTTTTCTGTACAGCCGCTGCAGCGTATAATCAAGGCCACAAAAATAAATCTATCTTTCGGTGGTCTCGGTATAACGCTGTGTGAGCGGCGACCTATGAAACTTTAACCACGGCTCGGTGGTGGCCTATCCTATAGCGTTGCCAGCAGCGCGATTATGACTAAATTTAACTTTAAATAAAATAAAAACTACAGAGGTTAGAGAGCTGCAATTTGGTATGTTTGATGATTGGAGGGTGGATGATTAACATACCAATTTGCAGCCCTCTAACCTCGGTAGTTTTTAAGATCTGAGGGCCGACAGAAAAAGTGCCGACAGAAAGTGCAGACAAAATAAAGTGAGGACGGACAGACAAAGCCGGCACAATAGTTTTCTTTTCCAGAAAACTAAAAAAGCATCCAAAGACTAAGAATCCGAGCGTTCCCCCTTCCCGAGAACGTCCAGCGCTCAAAGGGCCGACTCTACCTCATCCTCCGTAACAAGTACATCAGCTCTGAAAGCCTTTGAAAGAAAAGGCTCTCCCGCCGTCCAGCCCGCATTCAAACACGAGTACATTAACGCCAAAAGGCTTCAGCGCCAAATCCCAATAAATTCGAGCTGGGCGCATTTGTGCGTTTAAAACATCTAAATCAAAGTCTTGCCTTGCAACTTTCGAGCACGCAAGAACTTGAAGGCGCTCGGGAGTTATGGGGACCCTCCCCCTCCTCGAGAGCGTGCTTGGGCCGAAGGAGAACTTGATTTTTATCGGAAAGCACAAAAGGAACGGGAACATTGAAATACATGAAGACTCACGGACCGGCCTCCGTGATGGATCCATCATGAGGGTGTCTACCCTCTCTCTCTCTCTCTCTCTCTCTCTCTCTCTCTCTCTCTCTCTCTCTCTCTTTTTTCTCTTCGGGAGGTCTTTCATTCTGTTCCGTTTCTGTATTTGCCAACGATCAGGTGCCTTCTCTCTCTCTCTCTCTCTCTCTCTCTCTCTCTCTCTCTCTCTCTCTCTCTCGTATCTGTCTACTATCAGTCTGTCCGGCCATTTATAAAGTCTGCCTGAGCAATGGAAGGACATGCGATGGATCCACCATAAGAGGGTCTCTCTCTCTCTCTCTATCTCTCTCTCTCTCTCTTCTTGGGGTCTTTCAGTCTGTCCTTTACCTGTCTACTATCAGCCTGTCCAGACATTTATAAGTCTGCCTGAGTAATGGAAGGACATGCGATAGATCCACCATAAGGGTCTCTCTCTCTCTCTCTCTCTCTCTCTCTCTCTCTCTCTCTCTCTTCGGGGTCTTTCAGTCTGTCCTTTACCTGTCTACTATCAGTCTGTCTAGACTTTTATAAGTCTGCCTGAGCAGTGGAAGGACTCATGATGGAATCCACCACAAGGGGGTCTCTCTCTCTCTCTCTCTCTCTCTCTCTCTCTCTCTCTCTCTCTCTCTCTCTCTCTCTCTTTCTTCGGGATCTTTCAGTCTGTCCCTTACCTGTCCACTATCAGTCTGTCCAGACTTTTATCAGTCTGCCTGAGCACTGAGCAGTGGACGGACTTTCATTTATCATCAGTATTTATGAAAATTAATATCTTGCTGTCACGAGTAAAAGCATCAGTAAAAGACAAGCAAATGAACTAGCATGCTATATGATTTATCATTTTTAAGAATCTTTTATCAGACTTCAATGATAAACAAATGAACTATTACTCCATAAGATTAATCCTTTTTAAATATCCTAAATCCTTATCAGGATTTCGTATCTGAAGGCAATTCTCTCAATGCTGGCTTTCCCCTGTACCCTCTTGGCCGCTTGCTTTTCATTATCTTTGGATCAATTATCTCCCTCTGCCTTCCTCCTCCTCCTCCTCCTCCTCCTCCTCTTCCTCCTCCTCCTCCTCCTCCTCCTCCTCCTCCTCCTCCTCCTCCTCCTCCCCACTTTCTTGTGTGTTAAGCCTTCTCGCTATCTCGCTCTTGAATCTCTCTCTGCACTGACCCCTTGACCTTGCCTGCCATGACCTGACCTGACTCCGTCCTCGTTCTCGTCTCTTTCCCCCGGGTTTGTTCTGATCTTGCCTTCATCCATCATCTTCCAGTTGAGGGTTGTAATGAATCTCTATTATTACCCATTTTTCTTCCCCTCTTCTTCTTCTTCCTCACTGGCAGCTTCTCTCTCTCTCTCTCTCTCTCTCTCTCTCTCTCTCTCTCTCTCTCTCTCTCTCTTCTTCTTCTTCTTCTTCTTCTTCTTCTTCTTCCTACTCTCTGTCTCTTCCTTCTCCTCCTCCCCCTCCTCTTCCGCTTTTTCCTCTCTCTCTCTCTCTCTCTCTCTCTCTCTCATGCACTGTGTGATAGAGGCAGTCAATTTCGTTATTACTGATATCAATCCCATAAACAGACATAAACAATATCTTTCTACAAATCGTAAATATAATAACAATCTTTTGAGGCACAGATTATAAAGGAGCTGAATTAAAAAAAAAAAAAACAATTACACAAAAATTGTCACAGCCTTTTGCAGAGCCTTTGAAATATTAAGACCTATGTATACAAATGTCATATAAAACTGACGACAGAATATTTACTATTAGAAATTCATCAAGACATACCCTTCCAACCGACCCTTCTACACAGAAGACAATTAAGTGGACTCATTACCGGAAAACTAATGGTGAACACCGAGCACGGTCTTCTATTGGGGCACCGATGAAAAGTGATGGTGTCCTCAAGGAAGCAAAGTTAAACAAGGGCAGGGAATGTCATATTACAAAAGACATACTGTAGTTTCGACAGAGTAAGTTTATGAAAAGACGAATAAAGTACGCCATCAAAGAGAATTTAGGTACTAGTAGGTTTGGAAGATGATGGACCTGATTAAGAAAAGAGAACATTTAGGGTGATACTAGTCAGATATATTATTTAAAAAGGGAGACCTTACAGAAATAACAAGAATCACTTTCCGTCATATTTTAAAGAGAACTTCAAGATCAGACCACAGTCTTTATCTATAAAACTGGAAAATTTATTCTTAACTTATATTATTTGCAAAGATAGGAGGTATAATTGTTGCACAAAGAAACTGCTTGCGAAAACACTAACTTCATAGGTAAAGCTTTGGCTATGTAGGTACAGAGAATTTAAGAACTACGTAAACAATGAATTTTTAAAACTTAATTCCTTTCATTTTCCAAAAAATTTTTTCCCCCAGCATAAATCACAGTAAAGGTATACAAGTGGATTTCTTGCCCATTTTCAAAGAATTACATTAAACTGCAAATCTTCTTTCGTTTCCACCGTTCAGTGACTTCCGTTTCTTTCCTGCAGAGTTATGAGGCGATGTAAGTAACTTAGTTTTCTGAAAAAAGAAGACTGTTGTGCCGGCTTTGTCTGTACGTCCGCACCTTTTTCTGTCCGCCCTCAGATGTTGAAAACTACTGAGGCTAAAAGGTTGCGAATTGGAATGTTGATCATCCACCCTCCAATCGTCAAATTACCAAATTGCAGCCTTCTAGTCTCAGTAGGTTTTACTTTACTTAAGGTCAAAGTTAGCCATAATCGTGCTTCTGGGAACGATATAGGATAGCCCACCACCGGGCCATGGTTAAAGTTTCATGGGCCGCGGTTCATACAGCATTATACCGATACCACCGAGAGATAGACCTATTTTCGGTTTCTTGATTACACGTTGTAGCGGCTGTACAGAAAACTCGATTGCACCGAAGAAACTTCGGCGCATTTTTTACTTGTTTAATGACACTTCTGTCTCTATACATGACGTTTTCACTTAGTGAACGAGTTCTATATTAAATCATCTTTATTTTATACAATCATTCGTGCCTGGTCTTTTAGTCATCGGCTGATACAAAATGGCAGTGTTTTGCATGTATGGCTGCTGTCCTTTTCAAAAGATACCATCTCTCTCTCTCTCTCTCTCTCTCTCTCTCTCTTTCTCTCTCTCTCTCTTTCTCTCTCTCTCTCTCTCTCTCTCTCTCTCTCTCTCTCTCTGTTTTATTTACCGTTTAATCCCGCGTATTTCTAATTGTATACACACAAGTGAAACCATATCAATCAATCCACTTTACTATTACTCGGAGTCTCATCAATTCGCCACAGAGAGAGAGAGAGAGAGAGAGGAGTAGGAGGAAGAAGAAGAAAAAGGGAGAGAGGGAGAGAGGAATAAAGCGAAGGAGAAGAAGAAGAAGGAGAGAGAGAGAGAGAGAGAGAGAGAGAGAGAGAGAGAGAGAGAGAGAGAGAGAGGAATAAAGCGAGCCCACCTGAAGCACAGGGCGCTGCTCGTAAACATGTAGGAATCGCCGAATAACGAAG